>NW_015505184.1:4434025-4568669 GCF_001515645.1 Sinocyclocheilus grahami
CTGTCAATATGGGGTGCTGTGTGTACATTAATGAGGAAAAAAAATTTACTTAAATGATTTTAGCAAATGGCTGCAATATAACAAAGAGTGAAAAATTTAAGGAGGTCTGAATACTTTCCGTACCCACTGTATATATATATATATATATATATTTTTTTTTTTTACAGTTAATGATTTCAGTGAAGTCTTAAAAAGAGATGAAGAGGTGACTGAGGCAGTAATTGCCTCCTGAATTCAGACAGTTTGGCATAGTTCAAGGACAATACACTATTAATAAATTAATTAAATAATAATTCCATGGAAACACGGATGCTCTGTTCAGTAGAATTAATTTACAGTGGCCTTTGTTTGCTATAGAACGCTAATCCAAATATATTAACTTGTCACTCTGTTTGAGAGCAAAACTGAAACACAATGTAATAGATTTTTTTTGTTAATCAAAAACAAGTTACAATACAATTATTTGTTTTAGACAGACCATTAACCCACGACCCCCTTAACAGAGCATTTAAATTTGGTATAGGCACCGTGGGGATGTTTTTTTCACCACTGGGTGGTTAATATGTTGCAATAAGCTCATTAAAATATACTTTTCTCCTTTAGTAATTAAACAGAAAATGTATATCTGCCATAAACTTCTCATTACACAATGTTTCCATAACAGGATTGGAGTCTAAAGAAAATGATGCACATATGCATTCAACTGAGGAAGGAATGAACATGTGTCCTTTTCACCTGTGAATGAACACTAGAAATATGAACAAGCTGTTAGAAGGAAATAGTTAGGTTTAATAACACCATCAGATTATCACTACAAATCATCAGATCCTAAAGAATTTCAGTGCATTTTTTCTTTCTTTCATGCAACTAGTTCATTTCCTATCTGACCAGAAACATATTAGTACCGCAATGCATGAAACTGTTTTTAAGCAATTACTTGTGCATTTTGAAAAGCTTCACACCCTCAAATCCATTTGCTAGTAATAATAGCTTGGATGTCAAAGACTAATTGAGGATTAGAGACCACTGACTGAGTAAAAAGCATATGAACCATTTCAAAATTCGGGCAGCATGTCCTTTGTGCAGCAGTACTTTTGACAGTTTATACTGTATGTGCTACATATATCTCATAAAAATGACAGTTTACTCTATCTGGCCCACACGGCAGTATGCAATCTATTTCAGAAACAAATCTATCAGTTTTTCCTAACCACACCTCAGTCATTTTGCCTGAACAACGTCACCAAAAACCAATTGCGTTTCTGCTTAATGGTTGTGTACTATGATGTCTGTCTGATGTCTGACACGAACATATAACCAGTGATGCTTGCTTGATTGTTTTTTTCAGCTCCACCGCATAAAAACCCACACTTCAGGATATTTCAGAGATGCAGGTGATTTTGAGGGTAAATCAAAATTTCACAAGACACCTACGCAACTGTCCTGTCCTGACACTTGGATCGCTCCACTTGGTTTTCAGCAGAGGTATGCGATTGTCTTTTACTCACCTACAAGCTGACTCAAGCGGTGAGAATAAATATTCATATACGCCCTTCCAGGCGGCTCGTATCACTGGACCCTCCCAGTAGTCAATTGTATTCAGCTTGATTTAATATATAAATTAATGTATTATAATCAGAAAACCAATTAAAACAAACGTTTATCTTGGAGGGATTACACCTACCTTATTTAACACATGTGAGCACCCATATAGATAATCTTCCTCAGTCTCTCCCTATGACTTCACTCTGTTTTTGTGACATACGCATACATTAGACATTCCTGCGTTTACGATGCAACAGTTGAGTCAATGAGTTCTGAAATTGAATTTTGAGAGGTACCTCAGAAAAAGCCTCTGAGCAGAAGCTCTGCAATTACAGCATGGATAAATGTAGCATCAGTGCTGTTTCTGTCTAAACGCATGTTGCAGCACTCCATAATCTGCCATAATGCTCTATAGAAGGACGCGTACAGGAGAGCGATGGATTTAAATATCATCGTGCAACATCTACATTCTCAGCACATCCTACGTGACTAATTTCAGCACAATCTTTTGTGTCCACCAGACAGTTCAGCCACACACTGGATGCCGTGAACCATCAGGACATGCTGCGTGAGAGGAAAGGAGCTAAAATGGATAATTCTATTCAAATCTGAAGTGCTATATACTCTATATATTATAAGAAGTGCTATATATTATAAGAGAATTTGCTAGAGGCAAAGCAGTTGATTTTCCTTACTGTGCTAAAAAGATGATGTTCTTGCTTGGCACAGTCTTTCAATTCAAACCAATGACTTTGTGAAAACGGGAACATCATAAACCTTCTCCCTCCCCTGACTTGTGCTTGAGATGAAGAATAATTTGGACTTCAAATTAGGGTCGGCATGCATAAATAGCGAGCACAGCGGGAGGGTATCTATATAAAACCTCATTTCATTTGGTCAAACACTCCATAACCCCTCTCTGTTTTATCAGACTCAGCAAACATGGTTCTGATAAAAACAAATGAGTTTCATGTGGTTAATTAACTTAACATCATATTATTAAGGTGTTAAGTAATGTGACTGCACATTTGCTAGTCCCTAAGAAGTTGAAAGAGTTTGTGAAAACTCAACATACCATTTAGTAGTGCACTTTTTGGAAATATCGAATATAAAATGTACAAAGAAGCACTGCAGATCTAACTTTGGTTTAATATGGAAAATGTCTTGTCCCCGGTTGAAACACAAGTTGTGTTCTGTGCGTTAAAGTTTAATGAAGGCCATGGTTCTGTATTTCAAGGAATATTTCCCTACATGCACTATGTAAATACATACATCTCCCCCTGCCGCTGGGTAGGCTAGTATTGCTGAGCTGGATTTATTTTTACCATGGTTCAGACATTCTTATCAGATCCACAGAGACGAACCCTCACTGCTTGTGTATATTTATATATGTGTGTGTAGGCTATGTGCATGTCACAGGTTATAGCCACCATCATTTGAAATAACCTGCACGCTTCCCCTCTTTTTCCCCTGTAAGGGTGCAGGGAGCAAGGACAATGCTAGAGCAGAAAAGCTGGTTTTCCCCATCAGTGATAAGTGAATTATCACATACTATTTCGTCATGTGTACATGTGCTGTCTAGTGTCATTTGCTGATTGTGCTTGTGTTGCAAGGAATTTCAATCCTAGTCTTGGTTTGGCAGGTCATTGCTGTTTGTGTTGTAAGGTTTATGATTATACCCTTTTTTAATTATGAGGAAGTTATACATCTAATGGAGTCACTAACTCTGTTCCAAAACCCAATGAGTTGTTGCTTCTAAAGGAGAAGCCTAATTGTAAAGAACCTCCATAAGTGACTGATTTGAAATGTGCGGCAACCACATGCCAAGCAACTATCGCTCCACACCAGAAAAAACACAATTCACATTTCACGATTTGCTAAGCTAAGAAAGCAGTTCTGTCAGCATAAAAATACATAACACACACAAACTGTACATTTCAATTACACAAACTATTATTTTTTGACACATAAAGTGGCCCACATGACTTACACTATACTGTTCAAAAGATTGGTAAGATTCTTATTTAATTTTTTGTAATTAATACATTTATTCAGCAAGGATGCATCAAATTGGTCAAAGTGACAGTAAAGACAGTTTCTATTTTAAATAAATACTGTTCTTTCAAACTTTCTATTCATCAAAGAATCCTAAAAAAAAATGTAGCACAGTTTCCTCAAAAATATTAAGCTGCACAACACAGCTAAGCAATAGAAATGATTTTTGAGTCCTAAATGGGGTTTCTGAAGGATCATGTGAAACTGAAGACTGGAGAAATGGCTGCTGAAAATTCGGCTTTGTCATTACAAAATATATTTTTATTTAACATAGAAAACATTTACTTTAAAATGTAAAAATATTTCAAATATTACCATTTTACTTTATTTTTGATCAAATAAATTCACCCTTGGTGAGACTTCTCAATGAAACTCTTACCGACCCCAAACTTTTGAACGGTGTGTATTTTTATATACACATAAATCTTCTGAAGCAATACAAAAGCATTGTTTAAGAAACAGACCGAACTTCTGTAACTTCTGTAACTAATGTGTTTGAGTAGTACCAATATCTGATTCATGAACGAATCATTAGTTCGAGCTGAATCGTTTCAATGATTCATAAAACTAGTCTGAATTCTGATTCGTTCACAGATTGGACTGCTTCAGTTCTTGACTCACTGACTCAGTTCTCCTGTCTCAGTGGCACAGCTCACCTGATCTGAACGGATTTTCGGTTTGTTCAGCACCCATACTTGCAAGAAAAGCTTTACATACCCCATTCGAGCCACATCGACTAATTTATGATTTTTTAATGATGCTTTTGCCCATTCTTCATTACAGTTTTATGCTGCTTGTGCTTTCTTTGTAATTGCGTGAAAAAGAACAACCAATACATTATTCAAACTGTATCGTATATTGCATCAACTAAGAAAGCCATATGGGTTTTGAGACTACACAAGGGTGAATAAATGATGACCAAATCTTAATTTTTGTGGTGAACTATCCCTTTAAAACCATGTTCCTCATTGACGCATATCTGAGAGGCTGCCCTTTAGATTCAGATGTAATTGAGGTCGATGGTAGTGTGCGTGAAAACAGAAGCTCCACTGCACATGAATCTTGAAATTTTGCTGAACCTTCTCAGTCTTATCAACCTCGTTCCCTCTAATAGGGCATTCCTCAGTGATCTCATCAAACTGAGAAGCAGCACATATGTAGCTTTTGAGATGATTAGCCTGCCAAGCATTTCATTAACCCGACCTAAGTGATTAAAAGAGGCAGATCCATTGATCCCCTTTGTGGTTCATGCATTATTACTTGGAGACTGTCTTCATGCAACAACTCTGATTCCCCTGCCCTTCGTATGATGACTTGCAGTCAGTGACCTTTGCAGATTTGGAGGTGTTGAGAACGGACAGAGCGTTCATGCAGAACACTGGCACGAGACGAGGGACGCCAGAGTCTAGTCATGCCTGCTGCTCTGCTTACCCGACCTTTCCTACCTCCATCTCGCGTCCTTGGCTCTTGTGAGATCACAGAGAGGTGAGGTGCTTTCCTTCTAATAAATCGCAGAGAAGTAAAAAAGAATCTGCTCCGTGCTGCATTATGCAGCCTTATGCAAGTATAAACCAAAAGCAGAACAATAATATGCTGTGACAGAGCTTGACATAAGCCTTTTTCATAGAGTACTGAAAAGCTAATGAGTGGTATAAGAGCACTGAAAGAGCCCGTAATAATGGATGCTGTCTGCTTTAATGCTTTTCAGGTGCGTTCAGCGTCTAGCTTTCACAGAGAGGTTGGAGTCTTGCTGGCAATATAAAGAAAGCCAGAGAGCTATAGATTTTATGACAAGCATCAGTCTTCCAGTCCTGAATTATAGTGGAACCAGAAAGCTTCAATACTTTGAAGATATTTTTAAATGTTTATCTTATATATGCTTTTTCACCGAGGCTAAGAAACTTCTGAATCCCAGAGGAATGTGTCGATTGTTTCTTTCCATACATGACTGCTTTATAAGTGAGCTGTGAAGAAAAAAAAAATCAGTGAACTGTTAACATGTTAAAATATACAACATAACTGCGTATCCTCTATCAATATAAGTAAATGTAAATAATTTATTCTCAGTTTTAAATATGCAAGTGTCAGGGTTATTATAGTAAACTAAATGTAATACCATTAAAGACTGAAAACCATTTTCATTACTTTAAAAATGAAATAAACTTTATCTAAAATAAAATAAAGTATTTTAAAAATTGTATTTTATTTCATCTAGTTGATTATGCAAAATAACACTAGTGTTCTCATTTGAAATGTGCCTGTGTTTATAATAATAATTATTATTATTACATGAAAATTTTATTGTATATGATCATATTCAAATTGACATGAATATAAATGTAAACTATGCCATTTGAAATCATATGATTGTGTGTTTAAAGTTTTGTGAAACTGAATGGACTACACAATATTTATTTTACAAAATATGAATCAAGCATTGCTATATCATCCTTTTAGGTCAGCAAATTTAATAAACTTGGACTGCTGCAGCTGATTACATTTCTTATTAATGATGATCAAGTGCCGGATACATCACGAGGCTGGTGTATCTGCCTCCGTAATGCTCCATCTTGATTTCCCCCCCCCCACCAATGCTTTCTGAAATCAAATTAGGAACAACCTGATTAATCTCACCCATTATTTCTGTTTCATAATTTCATGCACTTGGAAAAAAAAAACCCTGGCGTTGTCCCAAGAACCCACGCTGCTTCATGATTGAAAGTACAAAAATATAAAAATAGTTTTGGTAAAGTATATCAGGAGCCTAAAGAATTAAATGAGTAAAATGTGGTCACAGAGCCAAGCTGAATGAATGAATGAATACTTTATTTCAACCTGAACCTCTGCCAAAAATGTTCCAAATGAACAGATTCACCAAATTACCAAAGTAATTTTAATAATTGATTCTGTTCCAAAAAAGGAATCAATCATTCATTTTGCAGCATCCACTTTTTATGACGGCACTAGACTGGAAGTAGGGCTCATAAAAATTGTGTTTGATCTGCGTTGAGTCATTTTTTAACACATAAACATCTTAAGAGTCTATCACTCCTCTTTGTCTATGCAGAGACCAGAGCAAGAACTCTGCAGACAGCATTTGACTGTTTTTCTATCGCCGCTCTACTCCCCAAAGCCTAAGTTCAAGAAGCACATTAAACAAGTCCTTCAAATTTTCACGACTAAAAACTATCTGCAGATTTCGCTGCCGCAAGATGTGCCATTTGTCCCTTACATCCTTAACTATCATCACTCGCTGTACTGGATCACTAAATCATCTGAAATGCCTACTCATCCAAAAGGAAATTCAAATAACTTGAATCAGGCCGGTGAATCACTTCTCCAGAGAGAGCATTCATGGCCAGGTCTGACATCATAGCCAAGCTAAACTGATGGCATGGAATCAGACATATCATGAACTTGGCAAAAAATGATCTAGCCTCTGTGACCTTGCAGGGTAAAGTCATCCTGACCTTTCAGAAGCAAGATCAACAGAACAGAAATGTGTTAGAAAGATGGAGTTTGCACTAACATACTACAGCAACAGCTCACAGATAAATCATTTTGTCAGCATTTTTTCACCCTCATGTTGTTCCAAACCTTGACTTTTTTTTCAATTACAGTAAATGGGTAATGGAGCTTTCAAAATTCATCAAGGATGCAAAATCATACCATTCATCGTACAGTAATTGCATGGAAGGAGCGACCAGAATGTTTTTCAAAATACTTTAATCTCCTTTAGTGTTAAGGTCTTTGCACAAAGAGTCTGAAATTCTCATCTGAAATTTTGCACGTTAAAAATAAATACAACCTCACATTGTGTCAATCACGTTTACACACTGCCTCCGAAATTTTCCTCCTTCATAAAAAAATTAGGATCAGGTTCGATTTTCTGCGTTTTTGCATCTGTATGCGAAATCTGGATGATGATACGAAAAAACGCAAACGAAAATTTCAGACTTAGTGCGCAAGAACCTTTACACTGAAGAAATTCAAATATTGTCAAAAATACACTACTGTTCACAAATTTTGGTTCGGGAAGACTTTTTAATGCTTTTAAAAGTCCCTTATGCTCACGAAGGCTGCATTTATTTGATGAAAACTACAATAAAAATTGTAGTTTTGTGAAATATAATTGCAATGTAAAATAACTATTTTCTAAATATATTTTAAAGGGGTCATATGATGTTGCTAAAAAGAACATTATTTTGTGTATTTGGTGTAATGCAATGTGTTTTTGCTGTTTAAGGTTAAAAAACATTATTTTCCACATACTGTACATTATTGTTGCTCCTCTATGCCCCTGCCTTTCTGAAACGCGTCGATTTTTACAAAGCTCATCGGTCTGAAAAGCGAGGTGTGCTCTGATTGGCCAGCTATCCAGTGCGTTGTGATTGGCCGAATACCTCAAGCATGTGACGGAAATGTTACGCCCCTTACCATACTGTGATGCTGTGTCCTGCCACGATGAGACAAGACCAATAAAACCAATTACAAACAAGGCATTAGTTGCATCTAGTGGGGACATAATTACTGATTATAATGACTTATACTGTCTTTTTACGAATTGCGTTGCATCGCGCCGCGTAAACATAAAACCATGTCTGCATTTGTGATCGGAGAAACGACAAACAACAAGACCTTACACTGCTCAAAACTCGTGTTTGAATCATCAGTGGCAAATTCTTTAAATATGAAAACTTACTTACAGGCTGTGAGTCAGAAGCGCCAGACTGTCCTTGCAAAGTTGGAATTGCCCCACTTTATAGAAACAGCCTTTGTGCCAAAAGACGGCATTGTAGGCTACTCTCCCAGGTTTAGGAAACAGTCCTCCATAAAATGTGCTGCACACATCTGAATATTTGGGTTGAACTGTTCTGGAACATTGTTGTAAATACAACTTAACCACTGATAACTTTTAGAAGGCCAAACAAAGTAGTTTTGCTTTCACAAGGAAACACACAGCGACTCCACGACGTGCCAGCGGCAACAATACTACAACGAGAATCAAAGTTACACCTTCTTTCTTTGCGTAAACATTTGGGCAGCGTTATGCAACTCTTCCCACACAATGACGTAGACATGTGGGGGCGTGTTTAAACAAGGCGTTTTAGGAGGGCGTAGACGAGTCTTAACTTTTATAAAGAATATCTCTTTGGGTTTGAGACTTTAGTCTTTGCAACTTTCAGGATCTTATCAATGCACGAACAGCTTGTAACACTCCAAAGAGAAAGGAAAACTTGAAATTGCATCATATGACCCCTTTAAAATTTAATTTATTCCTGTAATGGCAAAGCTGAATTCAATGTCACATGATCCTTCAGAAATCATTCAAATATGCTGATTTGGGTCGGCATGGATAGCCTAGTGGGCAGTGGGCTGACAAATAATGCCGTTGCATCGCAGGTGTCTCGAGTTTGAATCCTGGCTCAAGGACCTTTCCTGATCCTATCCCCCCTTTCTCCCACTTCACTTCCTGTGTAATCTACACTATCCCATCTTAATAAAAGGCAAAATGCCAAAAATAAACCTTAAAAAATGCTGATTTGGTGCTCAAGAAACATTTCTTATAATCAATGTTGAAAACAGTTTAATAGTTGTTTAATATTTATGTCATCAATTATTTTTGTGATCTTTTTTTTTTTTTTTTAGAAATTTGAAATAAAGATTCTGATTTTTTGGTAACATTTTAAATTAGTTTACTGCACTTTTGATAAATGTACTGCATTTTTGCTTAATAAAAGTACCAATTTATTTAAAATTAAACATTTTGAGCAGTAAAGCATATTAAACACATTTACCCAAAATAAATTATAATATTGGAAATGAAAATATTTAAATTGGAAAATATTAAATTTTTCATGACAAAATAAATATGTTCTAGTCATATATTTATTTAGCGGTACAGGAATGATTACAATGTTAATTTTTAAGTGAAGTGTTCCTGTAATGAAGGACTGTACTGGAGAGGTACTGTAAGTCACAAAAGAAAGACAGTGGAGGAAATTTCATGGAACAGGATTTATGTGCAGTATGCTAGTCAAACAAGTGCACAGGTTACAAGCATGCACACACTTCCTAAGATAAGCACCTTAAAGTATACGAATACATTTTCAATGTTCCCTTTGATGTCGCTGTATCTTTGGGGTAAACGTTGTTTGCATACCTCAGCAGGGTTGTTTCAGTAAGGATTCTTAACATGCAGCGGCTTTTTCCCAAGCTGCGTGTTTGTTATTCCTGGCATTGCCCACACCACGCCACAGTCTCCCAATCCTTTGGTGATTAGGCTGTTGATACCAGCTGCTTAATGACTTCCTACGTTTGTGTGGGACCTGAGAGGTGTAGATTTAAGATTCTGACAGTGGTGAGGGATGGATGAAGAGATCGAGAAGAGCAATTCCTCAGCGGAGTGCTGCATCAGGGGATTGTACTGCCAAGGATGGTCAAATGCACACTAACAATACTAAGGACTTGATTTATAATGTCAAACTTACAATGTAAATCCAGAGGTTTGGTAACCTTTTTAATGGGTTTGGGTCATTAATGTCTTTACAAAGAAGATTCACTTTATAGAAAATTAATCTCAGGAGATAAATAGAAATACTTTATGGTCCCAGAGGAGAAATTCAATTAAACTTTTGCTAGAGAGAAAAATCACTAAAATGCACATAAGCAATCGATGCGCATAGCAACCTTATTCCTAAAAATGAGGACCCCAAAGTTTTGAACAATATAAATATGTGACATATATACAGTGGGTACGGAAAGTATTCAGACCCCCTTAAATTTTTCACTCTTTGTTATATTGCAGCCATTTGCTAAAATCATTTCAGTTAATTTTTTTTTCCTCATTAATGTACACACAGCACCATATTTTGAAGAGTCTTCTGGCTGATTTATATATTTATGGAATGCATGGAAAGAGCAACCAGAAGATTCTTCAGAATGCTTTAATTTCCTTTTATGTTGCATATATTTTGTCATATTTTTTTCAAAAACGTTTGGGGTCGGTAAGATTTTGTCATTAATATTTTTCAAAGAAATCTCTCATGCTCATCAAGGCTGCATTTATTTGATTTAAAAAAGCAATGCTTGAAATATTATTACAATTTTAAATAACTTTTGAATTTTAATAATTTGAATGTCACGATCCTTCAGAAATCATTCTAATATGTTGATTTGCTCAAAATGAATTATTATTATCAATGATGACCAAAGTTGCTGCTGCTTAATATTTTTGAGGAAATTATGAATTTTTTTTCAGGATGCTTTGTGGTAGAAATTTTAAAAGAACAGCATTTATTTCAAATCTTTTGAAACATAAATACCACTGTCACTTTTGAGCAATTGAAGGCATCCTTGCTAAATTATATACACAATATACAAAAAAATATTTTAATAATTTTGTTCCTGTAGCATTCTGAGTGGTCTCAAACAGTAAAACTGACACAGAAAACAAATATTTCTAATTATTTTATATTTTCAGAAAGTGTGCATTTACCCAAGTTGGAACATTGTGTTTTTAACAATGTATAGTTATCTCAATACATTCCTAATGAACTCTCTATGCAGTAGAAGATAGAATGTGCATTTCAATGTGCATCCTGAATTGTTTTTCATTTCAAGAACATATTGTGTCCTTTTACTTATTACAATACACACTTGCATTACAAGTGAAACAATTGTTATCAGTTGAGAAAAATGTACACATGGTGGTAGAGTTTTCAGGCAACATGAGTTAATTAATAATACAGAGCAGCAGCGGAAGGAGGCAGGCAGTGTAATTTGAGTTTAATCTCTAATGTGAGGAAATGACATTCAGAGTTATTCTTACCTCACTGTTTCCATCCGCCTTCGACAGGAAGCTCAGAACTTACTGATATTAAGTCTTTCTTTTCTAAATGACTTGAAGCCTTGTGTTAAAATGATCAAATATTGATGGATCATATTAAAACAAGAATACTGCTAAAATATTAAATCTCTTAACAACCCTTCGGTTACAGGAAGCCAGAAGAGGAACTCCTTAAGAGCAACACAGACGTCAGAGTGGCATGAAAGATTTTCCAGACGGTTTGATATGCTTGAGGAAATATGTAAGTTTTTTTTTCTTTGATCCGAGAATAACTTTAGTGTTGACAAGCGGGTAATGGTTTTAGGTTTGACTATGACAAAATGAAATCATGCTTTCATATTGTGCCAGAGGCTTTGGTTCTTCCCTCAGCTTCGTACGAGTTACCAAAGCAAGGATTACTGTCTCAGTTGTTGACAGTAAAATATTTCAACCAGACTTACTGTATTGTCGACTACGGATACAAACCTGATACTAGGAAGCTATCACTGAGAACCCGATGCAATTGTTGTGCGCCTGTCAAAGTGAACAGAGAACACAACCTGCGCTGTAAATGCCTTGTAGGATCTTCTCAGATTACTATGTCACAGCAAATGATGAGAGAACAATGAATTGCAAATAAAACATTTTCCCACAAATAAAAAATGGTGACAATTTGCTTATCCACTCCCTGCTGGCAGCGATGTATAAACAGACATATGGATGTTAGGCAGAAGAGGATATAGGCCCGGGAACAACTGTTTAGTTATCCATGGCATATCCACAGCGGTTTGTTGTTTTGTGCGCTGAGCGAAACAAATCGCTGCATAATATGCAGTGGAGGATGGCAGCGGTAAATCTGAGGCTTTGAGAGAATGATGAACACACAGATGAACACGCACAGACTCAACGGAGGAAGTGCATCCTGGGGTTCTGTCTCTAAACGCCCACTGTGCCCCCCATTAGCAATGAATTGTAGTTAGTGTCCAATAGGGCACAGATGCCTCTCTGCGGGCTGGTGGGAGCCACTAGTCCTGCACATTGATCACGATGTGTTTGGGAGTCCTGCCCTCTGCCCACTGTGAGCTGTAAATGTGACTCTGGGAAAATCAATCGTCCGAATTATTTCTTTACCAATCCTGAGCAGGTTTCCAAGTAAAGGAAACAAAGAGGTTGACGTGTAGATGGTAAAAGGTCAAATCTGAACATAATGTTTAAGGCCAGACTGAAAGCAGAAACTTTTGCAAAAGTTTGTCAGCGAAGAAAGATGGAAATGCAGTTATGTTGTGCCTGATGAAGACATGACTGGTCGAAACATTGCGCTGTTTGGTCATTTTTGAAGCTGTAGCCTACTTTCAGTGTGCAGACATTTTTTTTATTTTGTATTATTAGTTACAACATCTACATCTTTACCCTTTTGACTACAACCAACAAGTCCTACCTCAAAAACCAGTTGAAGGAGTTGACTAATTACCGTATTGGCCCGAATATAAGACGACCCCCCTTTTTCCAGGTGTATTTTTTTTGTATTTTTCCATATTGCATATTTTTCCTATTTTAATTGTTGTTTTGAAAGTATGGTAAAAACTGGTAAAATATACCAACAATCACAAAAAATATACACTTTTTGATATTTCATTAAAAAAAAAAAAACGGGTAGCCCATCTGAATTAGGACATTTAGGCTATCCATCTAATAGTAGCCTACCAAAATCTTATTAACAGTAGAAGTTAAATCTTACTGTAGTCTTCAAATCTGGGTACTGTCTTACGTTTTAAAATCACAAAGAGAGTTTGGTCCCATCAGGCTAACGTGACAGTCACGACTCATGCAGCTGTAAGCTTTTCTTTTTCTTTTGTTTTTACTCGCAATCTTTACAACACGCATTACATTACGTATTTCACGGCACACTCGTTTTATGCGTATTTGGCGCCACCTATTGTTGTGGGTGTATCATTGACATGTCAAAGTCTAGAGTCTAGACCCTGAATATAAGACGACCGCATTTTTTCACATGTATTTCCAAGAAAAAAACATTGTCTTATATTCGGGTTAGAGGTCTGCTACCCGACCCGAGCCCGACTATATTCTTTCGGGTTTCAGGTCGGGTTCGGGTTAATGTTTAATGAATAGCTGGGTCGGGCTCGGGTTTATAGCTAAACTAAAACTATATGCAGTAGCCTAGGCTACGCTGCTTTCATAGACGCACACACACATTATAGCACACGACAACACAGCACGGAAACTTTTATTAGTAAAATAGCTTCGACAGGCTACTGACTCGCAACTTTATATTTCTCTGCAATGAGGGGGTAAAATCACTGTTTTTGAAGTAACTAAGCCTCATTACTTGTAGAGAGAGGCCCGTAGACGCAGGTTCACACACGCAACGTTCATCCCTCTCTCTCTCTCTCTCTCTCTCTCTCTCTCTCTCTAATTCAAATAAATGATATAATGAATTAATTCAAATAAATGCGATCTTACCGCACTGCGTCTCTGTGTCTGATTTAAAGCAGGCCGAATGCTAACGAGCTTTAACTGACGAAGATGACCATAATTTGCACGATGAATTATCGTCTTGTCATATACAACCATTCAAAAACTCGGCAGAATTTATGTGACCGAGGCACCTGACTTTCATCTCTCTCTCTCTCTCTCTCTCGCTAATTCAAATAAATTATATAATGAATTAATTCAAATAAATGCGATCTTACCGCACTGCGTCTCTGTGTCTGATTTAAAGCAGGCCGAATGCTAACGAGCTTTAACTGACGAAGATGACCATAATTTGCACGATGAATTATCGTCTTGTCATATACAACCATTCAAAAACTCGGCAGAATTTATGTGACCGAGGCACCTGATGTTCATAAACTTTCATAACTGGTAAGTGTTTTTTCTTTAGCCTTGTGAACTGGCCGAGCTTAATGATTCTGTTTCTTTACATGTATTTGTTGACCGCTGCATGCAATCGTGAACTACAGAATTTTATTTTTTTTAATTGGCTATTCGTTGTGGGGGAAAAAAAAGATTTTGGGTTCGGGCTCTAAATTGAACTGTGCCACTCGGGTCGGGTCGGGCTGGGTCAGACGGTACGGGTCGGGGTCGGGCTTAAGTTGAAAGCCTGTGCAGACCTCTAATTCGGGTCAGTACGGTAGCTAGCAACAAGCTATAAATAAACTAACAATAAACAATTTAAAAAAAATCGGATTTAGTAACTTACTTTTCACGCCATCAGTCTTCGCACTCTGAAGATCGTTTTTGCTCATTTTGAATTAGACATAAATAAATGAATTGATTTTTGCAAGTTGTTGACACAGGAACTAGGCTACTGCAATCGGAGTAGTCTTTGGTAACCTACAATATGGAAATGCATCGTTCAGTGCGATTTGTGAACTGATTCAGATTCATTGAAAAGATTCTGGTCAAAAGAATGATTCGCTCACGAATCGGACATTGCTATCGCTTTTCTTCAGCTCTTCTCTGATTCTTCAGTTATCTATTTCTTCAGCAGTCAGTAAAACTAAAACATTTAGAATATAGCAAAAGAAAAGTTTACCAAAATAAATCTCTCATTAACCTGACTCTTCTCCTGCGACAAGTTTATGTCGGTGATGACTTGAAAACAGCATCAATTTGTCAGTCTAATTCGAGAATGAATCGTTGAGTGCAAATTGTGAATCAGTTCATTGACATCTTCTCAAATGAATTTGCGTTTCGATCTGGGTCACTTTGTTCATTCAGAATAAACTAACACTAATGGAATAAAGACATGCTGCGACTAAAACATTATAGTTCATTGGGTCGGTGGTGGTGACTCGAAAACAGCTGCAACTGGATCAGTCAAAATCAGTCCAATTCGCGAATGAATCGTTCAGTGTTATAATTTATTTGTGAACCGATTGAGCAGGTTCAACACAATAATTCTGCTCAAAGAATTAATCATTCACGAGTCAAACATTGCCATTCATTTACGTCTGTTCATAGCTCTCAACTTCGAAATAAAGGCAAACTTAGTAGTAGCTAGCCTTGTATTTTAAATATTGTTATTTAAATGCTTTGGAATACTAAAATCTTACAGATAAGTGAAAAATGTAAGTAGCTACATGAAAAAACAAACAAACATTTATGTCCACCACTGTTGCTTATCATAGCCTTTATGTAGCAAACACACATTTTGTGTTAAAGAGTCAGATAACCTTCACCTAGAAGGGAAGAGGTCAGACACCATAAGCAAGTGTCCCATCATGAGAGAATATATTTGAATATAATGAGAGACAGTGCATGAAATTACACATTTATTTATAGGATGACTCCTAGTGTCTAAATGCCATTTCGTCTCAATAGAGCCTGAACTAATGTGCTCTACCCATAATATAAGATGAATTGCCAGTAGCGTAAAATAGATCAACGTTATGTGTGATGCTGATTGTTTAATAAATCTCCTCAATGACTGGTTCTGCTGCTTTTGATATTGACACTTAATGGCTGACATTTTCTTGTGCACTCAAAATCACGCTTAGATACTCCTGATGAAGATGGTGAACTCTATCATTGAATACTGCATCAGCGGTAAAAAACCATATCAGCGTCAAGTCAATAACAGCAGTTTTGATGGTCTCAAAATCAATCACTGCAGTGCCAGTGAAGACTGGTGTCTGTATCTGCCTGAGGAATATTCACAAGCTGTTACTGATGTCTCTCATCTGCTCACAACAGTTCTGCTGCCCATATATAAGGACTGAGGGATGTAATTCAGTGATAGAGATAAAAGCCTCAATGATTTGATCACATGTCTCCTCCTTAGGTGATATAAAGATGCCGGGGTCCACCCAGCAAGGTGCTTACACAGCACAACTCAGTTATGCAATACATTTGGATCATCTTACACTGTCAGGCCAATGTCAGGGCCCATTTCATTAGCTTAATTTTCATATTCCAATGCTGCCATGTTCCTGAAGCAAATGATGAATTGCCTGAGATCTTTGTGAGGTGATTTCTATACAGCCCCCTGAGGATCAACTGAATGACTGATATAGAGGAACAAGGGTGTTTCCGACAGCTTATTACATCCACAAGCAGGGGTCTAATAAAGTAAACAAAAGAAGACCTGCATATTCAGTGAATAGCCATGAATGCAGGAAATACCAGATGTTATCCACTTAATTCATTCCTGATTAGACAAAGAGTGGGAGGACTCTTGAAATGAATGTAAAACTGCTATTGTTATTCAGGTTATGGAACGTCTCCTCGACAATGAGGATGAACTGCAAGGAATGAAGCACAAACTAAAGATTAGATTAGAACATGCTGAGAATATTTGAAAGAGATTAACATAAACAAGCAGAGGTCAAGGTCTGATTGTCATTCAAGATTTTCTTAAATATATATAGGCCTATTTGATGCTTTATCAGTCAGATTTTTTTCACCTTTATTTAAA
The DNA here is from genome assembly GCF_001515645.1 of Sinocyclocheilus grahami. Lineage (NCBI taxonomy): Eukaryota > Metazoa > Chordata > Actinopteri > Cypriniformes > Cyprinidae > Sinocyclocheilus > Sinocyclocheilus grahami. The sequence goes on from NW_015505184.1 coordinate 4,450,891, forward strand.
TATACAGATATGTAAGGAATAATTGATGACGGGCTGTTGAATTATTATTATTTTATTTTTGCTACACTTGCCACACCTCAATACATTGTTCTTTATGTGACCGAGGCACCTGATGTTCATAAACTTTCATAACTGGTAAGTGTTTTTTCTTTAGCCTTGTGAACTGGCCGAGCTTAATGATTCTGTTTCTTTACATGTATTTGTTGACCGCTGCATGCAATCGTGAACTACAGAATTTTATTTTTTTTAATTGGCTATTCGTTGTGGGGGAAAAAAAAGATTTTGGGTTCGGGCTCTAAATTGAACTGTGCCACTCGGGTCGGGTCGGGCTGGGTCAGACGGTACGGGTCGGGGTCGGGCTTAAGTTGAAAGCCTGTGCAGACCTCTAATTCGGGTCAGTACGGTAGCTAGCAACAAGCTATAAATAAACTAACAATAAACAATTTAAAAAAAATCGGATTTAGTAACTTACTTTTCACGCCATCAGTCTTCGCACTCTGAAGATCGTTTTTGCTCATTTTGAATTAGACATAAATAAATGAATTGATTTTTGCAAGTTGTTGACACAGGAACTAGGCTACTGCAATCGGAGTAGTCTTTGGTAACCTACAATATGGAAATGCATCGTTCAGTGCGATTTGTGAACTGATTCAGATTCATTGAAAAGATTCTGGTCAAAAGAATGATTCGCTCACGAATCGGACATTGCTATCGCTTTTCTTCAGCTCTTCTCTGATTCTTCAGTTATCTATTTCTTCAGCAGTCAGTAAAACTAAAACATTTAGAATATAGCAAAAGAAAAGTTTACCAAAATAAATCTCTCATTAACCTGACTCTTCTCCTGCGACAAGTTTATGTCGGTGATGACTTGAAAACAGCATCAATTTGTCAGTCTAATTCGAGAATGAATCGTTGAGTGCAAATTGTGAATCAGTTCATTGACATCTTCTCAAATGAATTTGCGTTTCGATCTGGGTCACTTTGTTCATTCAGAATAAACTAACACTAATGGAATAAAGACATGCTGCGACTAAAACATTATAGTTCATTGGGTCGGTGGTGGTGACTCGAAAACAGCTGCAACTGGATCAGTCAAAATCAGTCCAATTCGCGAATGAATCGTTCAGTGTTATAATTTATTTGTGAACCGATTGAGCAGGTTCAACACAATAATTCTGCTCAAAGAATTAATCATTCACGAGTCAAACATTGCCATTCATTTACGTCTGTTCATAGCTCTCAACTTCGAAATAAAGGCAAACTTAGTAGTAGCTAGCCTTGTATTTTAAATATTGTTATTTAAATGCTTTGGAATACTAAAATCTTACAGATAAGTGAAAAATGTAAGTAGCTACATGAAAAAACAAACAAACATTTATGTCCACCACTGTTGCTTATCATAGCCTTTATGTAGCAAACACACATTTTGTGTTAAAGAGTCAGATAACCTTCACCTAGAAGGGAAGAGGTCAGACACCATAAGCAAGTGTCCCATCATGAGAGAATATATTTGAATATAATGAGAGACAGTGCATGAAATTACACATTTATTTATAGGATGACTCCTAGTGTCTAAATGCCATTTCGTCTCAATAGAGCCTGAACTAATGTGCTCTACCCATAATATAAGATGAATTGCCAGTAGCGTAAAATAGATCAACGTTATGTGTGATGCTGATTGTTTAATAAATCTCCTCAATGACTGGTTCTGCTGCTTTTGATATTGACACTTAATGGCTGACATTTTCTTGTGCACTCAAAATCACGCTTAGATACTCCTGATGAAGATGGTGAACTCTATCATTGAATACTGCATCAGCGGTAAAAAACCATATCAGCGTCAAGTCAATAACAGCAGTTTTGATGGTCTCAAAATCAATCACTGCAGTGCCAGTGAAGACTGGTGTCTGTATCTGCCTGAGGAATATTCACAAGCTGTTACTGATGTCTCTCATCTGCTCACAACAGTTCTGCTGCCCATATATAAGGACTGAGGGATGTAATTCAGTGATAGAGATAAAAGCCTCAATGATTTGATCACATGTCTCCTCCTTAGGTGATATAAAGATGCCGGGGTCCACCCAGCAAGGTGCTTACACAGCACAACTCAGTTATGCAATATATTTTGATCAGCTTGCACTGTCAGGCCGATGTCAGGGCCCATTTCATTAGCTTAATTTTCATATTCCAATGCTGCCATGTTCCTGAAGCAAATGATGAATTGCCTGAGATCTTTGTGAGGTGATTTCTATACAGCCCCCTGAGGATCAACTGAATGACTGATATAGAGGAACAAGGGTGTTTCCGACAGCTTATTACATCCACAAGCAGGGGTCTAATAAAGTAAACAAAAGAAGACCTGCATATTCAGTGAATAGCCATGAATGCAGGAAATACCAGATGTTATCCACTTAATTCATTCCTGATTAGACAAAGAGTGGGAGGACTCTTGAAATGAATGTAAAACTGCTATTGTTATTCAGGTTATGGAACGTCTCCTCGACAATGAGGATGAACTGCAAGGAATGAAGCACAAACTAAAGATTAGATTAGAACATGCTGAGAATATTTGAAAGAGATTAACATAAACAAGCAGAGGTCAAGGTCTGATTGTCATTCAAGATTTTCTTAAATATATATAGGCCTATTTGATGCTTTATCAGTCAGATTTTTTTCACCTTTATTTAAATATACAGATATGTAAGGAATAATTGATGACGGGCTGTTGAATTATTATTATTTTATTTTTGCTACACTTGCCACACCTCAATACATTGTTCAGATGTTTTATTTCAAGACATTTGTCATTTTTTTTCCTTAAAACATTCATGTGCATAGGACTAATTTCTTGTGCATCTCATCCAAAAATGTCATTTTAGAACTAGTAACGGAGGCTTGAGACACTGATATGCTTGGGGGGGAAAATGTAATAATAAAAATAATGTCTACACACTGTGATTTCAATAGTAAAAAATAAAAAAATAAGTAGTAAAATAGACAAATGTAAACTATTTTTTTTGTAGGCTTTAAGGGCCTTTGAAATCAATAATTTGGTGAACTGATATGAAACTGTAATGCGGTCAAGACCTGCTTGGAACTACTTTAGTTGTGCGTGTTTCCTGAAAAATAATTGTACATATTTGTCAACCAATATATATTATATTATCTTATAGGTATATTCTGTTCTTCTATTACTATTACTCACAGTCTTTTTTCACACTTTTCATTCACTAATAACTAGCCAACCTGGCAAATGTCAGTAAGATGAATAGAAATACTAAAGGACAGCTGGATAGCTGATAGGTATTATAGGCATCCTTTGTGTTTGAAGTCAAACGAGTCCCCCTAGTGGATGAACGAAGGACACATACTAATTTGTCACTTTAAGCAGAGCAGACAGAGGTAGGTACCTGATGGTTAAATGTATTATTTGATGTTGGATTATTGTTATGTGGACTTTGTAATTGATTACCACGTTATTTACAAAGAAGAAGCCCCAAGAGAATGTACTGCACATCACCAAATGTCACATATGAAAGATTCAAGAAACAATTGGTCCAGCAACCCTAGTGTAGAATATATTTAGAAGCAGATACAGATCATACAGACACTTCAAAGACCTGCATTGTGTCTCTTTTCTTTAACAAAAGCTCTTAGGCTTCAGAAAAACAAATTAAATTTAGGTTGGTTCTACAAAGGGGAAACTACTCTCTTTGCTGCAACCAAAACACTAAGGTCATACATAACATCATATAACTCTATTCATTTGGATTTATCTGCAGCTTTCAAAACTGTCAACATCCACGCTGGCAGTGATATCTGTCAACTCTTTGTTTTGTAGTCTTGGAAAACAGGTCCTACCAAGTCAGCTGGATAACTCGCCATCGACCACCTGCATCCTTAATCACAGGTATGGTACTTCAAGGATCAGCCCTTAGACCCCCTTTTTTGACCATCTACACCAGATCACACAGAAAACCCATCCATTTCCCAATGGAATGCTGCTGATATCTCTATACCCAATTCCCCCCTTGTTTCTTCATCTGCAATCTCAGACAGGATCACTGCATGCCTCTGTGATTTATCAGCCTGGATGATTAACTCAAGACTGAGCTCCGATTCCCTCTAGCCAGGATGTCCTCTATATCCATCATAGGTCACACAGTCAATGCATACATGTTTCAGAGCGCACCTTCAGTGACCAAATTACAATGACTTCCAGGTCCTGCCACTCTATGCTTCATAATATAAAAAAATAATGTCTACATTAATATCTTAAAGGAATAGTTAAGCCAAAAATGAAAATTAGCTGATAATATACTACTCTCATGCCATACAGATGCAGATTTAGTTTCTTCATCGGAACAAATTTGGGGAAATTTAGCATTACATCACTTGCTCACCAATGGATCCTCAACTGATAAAAACGTCACAAGAATCCACAAGTAAAAAGCTGAATGTTTGTAAGAAATAAATACATAATTAAGGCATTTTAACTTTAAACGGTCACTTCTGGCCAAAATACCAGTCCATAATAATGCTTTCTCTAGTGAAAAATTCAATCCTCTGTTGTCCTCTCACATCAAAATCCACCAACATATTTCTTTGGAACTGGTTTGGACTGTTTTGGTTGTAAATGGTACTTGATCTGTTCATAGTTCCCTCTTGTTTCAGACGAGATGACTTATTTCACTGATATTGTTCACTTGTATTATAAACAGAGACAGTGATTTGATGTTAAAAATGTCTTGATTAATTTTTTTACAACAAGTTAATTGATGGACTGAAGTCATGTGGATTACTTGTGGATTATTGTTCAGCTCATTCTGACGGCACCCATTCACTGCAGAGGATCCATTGGTGAGCAAGTGATGTAATGTTAAATTTCTCCTAATCTTTCTGATGAAGAAACAAACTCATCTACATCTTGTATGGCCTGAGGGGGAGTACGTTTTCAGAAACTATTCCTTTAAGCCACTAACAAGTTCAAACTGATATTTTTTAACCTTTAAAATTTAAATAATTCAATGTTCATTTTAGATACACATATAAATGTGGACTCAGTCCAAACGATATCAGTGTATACACCTTTTAAAGTATCTACTCTATATTTTAGATACACACTGTAAAGTATTTACAATATTACGTTTAAATATATATTTTGGGGGAAAAAAAACATGTATTATGATTTTAAAAATAAATTGTATTGTATTTATTATCAATTTATTTTTTAAATACATAAAAACAATTTAAAAAATACTATTATACTGGATTGGGTATTCTCAAGTATTAGTTAATTCGATTGTTGCACTCTATTATTGTCACTCTGGCAGGAGAAGGTCTGCTAAAACAGTTTTGATTGGTTCTCAAATAAATAAATGAGCCACACATCTGAGAAATTAGCCACCAGAGGGCAGCATATATCACAAATCCAACAATGACATGATGAAGTCAGAGGTGCTTCACTGTTATCAAAGCCACTTGAGCAAATATAACTCTTTACAGTACTTGGCGTATTGAGGAGTAATTTGTAAAGCGTAATCCGTCAGCTTTACACATTCTATACTTGTCCTTTAGTATTACATTACAGACTATAAACATGAAAGGAGAAAAAGAGGAGAGAGAAAAAGAAGAGATAAGGAGTAACCTTGGGAAGTGTCTGTACTCATGTGATTGGCTGACAGTTGTTTTGTCTCTGTAGTTCCACTATAAAAGCTCTGCTAACGGTTCTCTCGTGTTCATCAACTTGGAATACTGCGCACCATAAGGATCTACAACTCATCATGATTTTTACGAAATGGATTAACATACCTGGATATTACCACCTATAAATTCTACCAAGTAACCTGTCTGGTTTTAGATTTTCTGATTATCAACTACTTCAGAGAGTACTTTTCCCCCCAACTATTGGACACATTTTTGCGCACACTGTACACCATGGCAAATACTTGCTTACAGTTCACGGGTTTTGTGATGAGTTTTCTTGGTTGGATCGGGCTTATCATCGCCACTGCCACTAATGAATGGGTAGTCACCTGTAAATATAACATGAACACCTGTAAGAAGATGGATGAACTGGAGGCCAAAGGTTTGTGGGCAGACTGTGTGATCTCTACTGCGCTGTATCACTGCATCACACTCACGCAGATTCTCGAGCTACCAGGTACGTGTGAAATAATACATTAATAATGTATTACACACTTTTCTTTTTCTTTGAAATAATGATGAAATCCATTACAAAATAATGCAGTTTCAATATTTAATACATGAGCATAACGAAAAACGACATATAGGCCTAAATAGTTTCTTAAATAAAATATCAAACATGAAATAAGTAAAATTTGATGTTTTAAAATGTGTTTTTAAATAATGCATATAGTAGCTACGTTATAAAAAACTATAGCATCTTTACCTACACTATTTGTGTGTGTATGTGTAAATATCTCACATATCTAAATATAGGTAATTAATCTAGAATGTGCTCAATTGAATTGTTTTAGTATTATGAAGTCGAGAATAATTTTTTTTTTTAAGCGTACATCCAGACATCTCGAGCATTAATGGTCACAGCATCGATTCTCGGATTGCCTGCTGTCGCGCTCGTGCTCATGTCCATGTCCTGCATCAACCTCGGAAGTGAACCAGAAAGCGCCAAGAACAAAAGATCAGTGCTCGGAGGAACCATAATACTGCTGACTGGTAAGCTTGTATTTGTATTGGTAAAAAAGTAGGCTCATATTACGCTCTGGAGTGAATGATGTTCGCTAAATATACATGGCCTAACGTTCCAATGAAAGAAAAGGTAGCATTTCTGTAATAATGAGACTTCATCAATATTAAACTCTAATAGAACTCTAAAAGCTTTAAATATTCTTATATATAGCCAGATTTCCTTTAGATGAATACATCTGTAATCCACAAAAAGAGCCATGACAGTTGTTTAACCCTTCTAATGTATCTTTCTCTCACTTACATTAATGTCATAATGCCACATATAACAAAAAAGGATATAATTTAACGTTAAGTGTGTTTTTTCCTTCTCAGCTTTTTGCGGCGTCGTCTCCACCGTGTGGTTTCCCATCGGTGCCCATCACGAGAGGGGCTTGATGTCCTTCGGCTTCTCCCTGTATTCGGGCTGGGTTGGCACTGCACTTTGTTTGCTGGGAGGCTGTATGATCACCTGCTGTTCAGTGGACACCCCTGCTACATACACTGACAACAATCGATTCTACTACTCCAAACAGGGCCCCGCTCATTCCGGCCCCGCCTCCACTAACCACGCCAAAAGTGCTCACGTTTGAGCTTTGAGATTGCTGCTCAGATCTGATTTCTACTCTGTTTTTGCTCTCTCTCTCTTTCCACTGTTTCTTGTTTCAACAATGTCTCTATCTACAGTGGTGACTCTTTGGATAGTTATAGTACAGCTAAACTTTGATCTTTTGACGTGGCAGCAGGGTTAGTCACCCAAATGTTACATAAGAAAGGACAGTTACTGGTGAAGGACCAGCAATGAAGGATCCAGTGTTTAAAGGGTCTTCTACTGATTCTGCTCAGTACAATGTGCCATTCTAAGTCCTATTTTTGTAGTGAGAAATTAGTTTTTGCATTTTTATATGAATATTAACAGTATTGCCAATGTTGTTTTTATTCTAAATCTTTCAGTTTATTTCAGTCTGTTTGTACAGCTATGTTTTTGTTTTGATCAATTTCAGACCATTTCAGAATAGCCGTCCAAACACTACACCAAAATTGGACCAAAGCAGTAATTATTGAGCAATATTATTTATTGTTATACTTCTATGCAGTTTTTATTAAGTTTGTTGTAATAAACAATGTTGTCCATGTGAAAATGCCTGTGAAGTTGTTTTTTAATTATAGGCAACATGCCATTTTTATAAATAAAACCCTCTGTGCTGGGAAACTGAACTGAATTGTTCTCCGCAGGACTGTATACTGTCGAGAACGCAGTGTCTGCTGTCAGATGCCCAGGCAGGTGTAGTGCATCATCATTAAACCTCTCATTCATTCTCACTAAAAGCGCTCGATACACACATACAGTTCAGGCACCCAAGACATGTACGCATATCGATTTCTCTTACTCCAATGAGAAACTCGCCCCATTACGACCAATGGGCAACTCAATGACTGGCAGACAGCGCTGATTAAAGGTTAACGGTCACATTTGGCCATAAAGGAAGATTTATGCTCCGGTTGCGACGAGTCTCCGTCTTTGTTCTCTGGTTGTGGTCCTTGCACTGAATGCTTCCTGTTATACATGGAGTTTCAGTGGGCATACAGTCAAAAATGTCTGAGGATATAAACAGCATCTGAATGTTTTTATGCATTATGTAAAAAAGAAAACAGAAAATTTAACCACTGCAGTATGATTTATCTGTGTAGGGTGATGTCAAATATTGCTTTTCATAGATCTTATACGTTCAGTCTTTGGTTAGAGGTAGTTTGGGGTGAAGAAAATTCAATGAAAAATTGTATTGGAATCTACAGTATTTTTCTTTTCCAGGTATGGCTGCAAATAACAACCTAAAAGCAGAAGGGGAGACAGATGAAGCATAGATTGACTTGAATTAGAAGGAATCAGGAAGATGAAAACTTATTGTTTATACAGCCTTCATTGGAGAGAAGTTGTTTAGCACTTTTTTTAAAGGGTCATGAAACACTAACACATTTTTAAGAGGTTAACAAATACTTTGTGTTGCAGATAATAGGCTATGCATGGTACTTTATCTGAAGAGTAAAGTAGATCATTTAGGTGTTTTAAAATTTAATAATTAAATTTTTGGTCTATTTTAGTATTTGGTGTCATGAACAAATGAGTCCCCTAGCATAAATGTGTCCGCCTAATGATTGGATTGGCTTAAAGGCCTTTTAATGTAAGCTCTATTCAGTGCCTGATTAGAAAACCTACACACTTGGCTCATGCTATATGTTGTCATAATTATGCAAATATGACTCTAATTACCTTTACATTTTTTTTCTAATAATTTCACAAAGCTATAGAGTGTGAAATATTCTTTAACTTAGCATAGCACTAGCCTGTTAGCCTGCTAGATTAATACATCTATTATCTTTAATAATATAAGAACATGCAAATAATAAAATGTAACACAATAAAATATTTAATTTAAAATACATTTAATAAAATCACCTGTTGTACAATATAGCAGGCTACAGTAGTGAACTGATAGCATACAAGATATAATAATAAAATACTACAGGTGCATCTCAATAAATTAGAATGTCATGGAAAAGTTCATTTATTTCAGTAATTCAACTTCTGTATTCCCAAGTGTGAACCCATTTGTTAGGGGGAACCCAGCTATTCATGGCACCGGATTCGAAATCAATATTGAGTCAGAATCAACAGAAAGTGACATTTTTGTTAACTGAAGTCTATGTCAGATGTCTCTTTCTATACCCACTTCGGTGTAAGTTTCAAAATGTATGAAAACTGATTAATGGTGGGTTTCATGACCCTTTAATGTTCTTTGCATAATTTTAGAAAGGGTATATCAGCATTTGTACAAACATATGACTACTTCATTCACTAGTCAAAGTGCTGTAGGGGTCAACTTATTGCAAGAGAATAATCATATTCTAATGTGAAAATACAGCAACCATGACTCGCTAATTTTAGCTTGACTGTGTTTTCCTTGGAAAACTGATAGTAGTTTAAAAATTACAAAATTGTGTATTGTGTACCTAATACACCAGTAAAAAAAAAAAAGTTAATGATTAAAATCTCACAGCATGAGACTAACCTTGAAATGACCAGAAAAATATGCAGTTTCCAGAATGTTCTGAAAACACCAAAAGGCTTCTTACAGGAAATGACTGATTCTTTGAGCAGTGAGTTAATATCACCTTTTGCATAAGGATTAGGATGTGCTAGTATTGAAGCAACTAATATGTTTGCATAAGCATAAAAGTGCATAATATTTACATGTTTTTAAGCATATATAGAAAATTTAACCATCTACCACACACCATCAAAGCATTCACCGTCATCTTCACATCCAGGATTAGCACCAGGATATTTTGCATCAAAACAAAAGGAGGCTTCCTCTTAAAACAGATGACGTACAATATAAGGACATCACATTTAAATCTGATTCAGGCTGATGACAGATGACACAAATGATGTCCTATGAGTGCCTCATAGGAATAACACTTATGAAGACCCTCCCACAAAAGGAGAGTGCTTCAGGTTGTGTCGATGCTTGCGCCATACAGACAGACGGGTCTGAACTGTATGAATTGAACATAACAACATGCTTTGAGATCTCCAAACCATATTGTACTACATCGACCACCATTGCGGCAATGATAATGGAACAGTACGTCTCGATCTGTTCATCGCATTCCTCTGCATAGCCAGCGGCGCCCCTCCCAGTATGACCATATTTGTTTTGTGCTCAGGTACGACCCTCGGATCGCAGTTATTCTAGGCTCAGCGCTCCACCCCACAGGATACAGAGCGGGCCTGCACCGCTTACACAAGCCACCCATGTGAGCATATTTATTACCTCTGATTTCGGGGTTGTGTGAGACCGCCTTAAAGTGAAAGGAAAACCAAGAGTCACTATCTGATCTGCAATAAATGACTTTCATTGTTGCATGGAAGCAATATTAACATCTCATTACACAGTGCAACGGGAGAGCAAAACCACAAGTAGAAGAAACAATAGATTCTTTAAAAAAATCTTTGAAACCAGAATACATCCACTTCATACCAAAATATACAGCAGAAACAAAGATCAGATTTGCAAGGGAAGCCAATCTCCACATTTCCTGAACAAATACCAAACAAACTATGATAGCAGGAAAGATAGTTCACAAAGTACAAACACTGTACCTTTTCTCAGAGACAAATAACAAATAGTAGCTGACTTTAAAAGCAATAGTTGAAACATTTTTTATTTTTTTACAGACAGATTTTTAATCAAATATTTCTGTATGTAGATTGTAATCTTACTTAAAAGGAAAATTCACCGACAAATGAAAATAATGCCATTATTTACCCAAAAACCTGACTTCTGGTGAACTCAAACTGTTTTTGTCCATACAATGAAAGTCAATGGGATCCAAAACAACATCATTGAATTCCGTTGTATAGACAAAAAACATTTTTCTATATATCTTACAGATTTGGAACGACATGAGGGTGAGGAAATGCTGACAGAATATTCATTTTGGGGTGAACTATCCCTTTAAAACTTTGCCCTCTTTAAGTCTATTCTTATGTGCTAACATTTCTTTAAATCACAACTAAGAAATCAAAATCCAAACGTCTCCAGTTATGTTTTTAGAAAGAGCTCATTAAAAATATAGGCTTTCACCACTTTTCTTTAGAAGTTCTTCTGAACCCACAAAACACCACCAGCAGTGGCTACACTACCCCAACGGAGAACCTGAAGGTATGAAATGCCTGTAAAAAAATACTTTTCTTCGATATTTCGCGTCTCCACACTGTTATATGGTGTTCTACTCTACGGAAGTAAAATGGTGTCTTTTGTCGGATACAGTAAACAAAGGTTGCAGACTTTGGCTTGCTTTGTAAACAGAGGCCACTCGGGAATTGGATTTTTTGGGGGTGTACGGTGGGCAGGCTGCTACCCTCGTCTCTCAGAATGCTACCTTTGAGAGTTACATCAAGTCTTTCAACAGTCACCACACATGCAAATACTCACAAACATAGTTTTACTCTGGGCCCGTTTGTTCTGAACATGCTACACATTCAGCAAAATGCCATGGCAAAGACAAAGAATCACATCATAGACCAGATACAAGGAACAAAACCAACCCAGGCCCCAAAATAAAGCTCTATAGATCTAATGGGACTCAATGGACACAGCCTGCAAATAATTTATGGCAACTCAATCTTTTGTTTTTTTAACATTTCAACATATTTGAGGGAGACTTTCAAAGCAATATAGCATGATGTGCTTAGTGCATTTTGAACACATGTGGCCTTCCAAATGTATGGATTTGAGGCCTGGCTTGGTTGTTGTTGTTTTTTTTTTTTTTGCCTTTTTCAGCTGGCGGAGCTGTAGCACAGATAGAGTTAGACTGGACAGATCAATTGAACGCCACGTGAATTATGGGGGAAGAGCAGAAGAGCACAGCCAGATAAAAAAATTCACAACACACTCCCCACCACATGCAAATTTCACTCCCTCTGTTTTCCTACACCTCTTCTCCTTTTTTTTTTTTTCAGCGGACACACTGACCAGCCAAGAGCCACAAATCGTACTGTGGTCACACCGTCAGTATTTACACAGAGCTGCCTGCTTGCAAGGATGAAGCGGAGTCACTGGCACATAGGATGAATGGATGGTCGGTGGTGACACAGGATGGCTAACAGGCACCTTCACCAGGAAAACAAACCCATGGATATGTCGACATCAACAGAAATGACAAACAAACAAGCATGGACATCTTGATGGTCATATTTAAAGCACACACTGACAGATGAAGGCACTATTGCAAGCAAAATCCAATTACTATTTGTGACAACCTACAGTCCAAACCTCACTTGGGCTAGATGTTACAGTGGAAGAGAACGAGGCCTTTGATTCAGTGGGGTCACGCATAACATGTCAATTCCAGTCGCATTTTATGGCTATCATCTATCTTTGCCTCTCAGAACGATCTTTTTTGTATGCAATATTAAAACAGCTGCTTACTGAATAACAAAAATGTGCAAATCGCTTTAAGTGTTTTAGGGCTTCACATGTTTCCTGGTTTTATATCGACCCCACATAATGTTGGGGCTAATAGACTACAGGAAGTGACCTGTGAACGGACATCCTCCTGACAGCTGAAAGACGCTCATATTGGGAACGGCTGTGGGAGTGTGATAACTAACAGGGCAGTAATAAACTACTCACCGGATAATAAATTCCATGCTAGTTACTGTAATTTGAGTTAGGGGGACTTTCAAGTGAAACAATAGGTTATATATATTTAAGTGCTGAAGAGTTCGATAACATGATTAAGTGAGAATTAGGGATCAAACTGTTAAAGGGGTCATATGACGTTGCTAAAAAGAACATTATTTGGTGTATTTGGTGTAATGAAATGTGTTTATGCGGTTTAAGGTTAAAAAAACATTATTTTACTGTACATTATTGTTTCTCCTCTATGCCCCGCCTTGTCGATTTTTACAAAGCTCATCAGTCTGAAAAATGAGGTGAGCTCTGATTGGCCAGCTATCCAGTGCGTTGTGATTGGCCGAATACCTCAAGTGTGTGACGGAAATGTTATGCCCCTTACCATACTGTGATGCCGTGTCCCGGCGCGATGAGACAAAACCAATAAAACCCATTACAAACGAGGCATTTGTTGCATACAGTGGGGACATAATTATGGATTATAATGACTTATACTGACCACAAATCGTACTGTGGTCACACCGTCAGTATTTACACAGAGCTGCCTGCTTGCAAGGATGAAGCGGAGTCACTGGCACATAGGATGAATGGATGGTCGGTGGTGACACAGGATGGCTAACAGGCACCTTCACCAGGAAAACAAACCCATGGATATGTCGACATCAACAGAAATGACAAACAAACAAGCATGGACATCTTGATGGTCATATTTAAAGCACACACTGACAGATGAAGGCACTATTGCAAGCAAAATCCAATTACTATTTGTGACAACCTACAGTCCAAACCTCACTTGGGCTAGATGTTACAGTGGAAGAGAACGAGGCCTTTGATTCAGTGGGGTCACGCATAACATGTCAATTCCAGTCGCATTTTATGGCTATCATCTATCTTTGCCTCTCAGAACGATCTTTTTTGTATGCAATATTAAAACAGCTGCTTACTGAATAACAAAAATGTGCAAATCGCTTTAAGTGTTTTAGGGCTTCACATGTTTCCTGGTTTTATATCGACCCCACATAATGTTGGGGCTAATAGACTACAGGAAGTGACCTGTGAACGGACATCCTCCTGACAGCTGAAAGACGCTCATATTGGGAACGGCTGTGGGAGTGTGATAACTAACAGGGCAGTAATAAACTACTCACCGGATAATAAATTCCATGCTAGTTACTGTAATTTGAGTTAGGGGGACTTTCAAGTGAAACAATAGGTTATATATATTTAAGTGCTGAAGAGTTCGATAACATGATTAAGTGAGAATTAGGGATCAAACTGTTAAAGGGGTCATATGACGTTGCTAAAAAGAACATTATTTGGTGTATTTGGTGTAATGAAATGTGTTTATGCGGTTTAAGGTTAAAAAAACATTATTTTACTGTACATTATTGTTTCTCCTCTATGCCCCGCCTTGTCGATTTTTACAAAGCTCATCAGTCTGAAAAATGAGGTGAGCTCTGATTGGCCAGCTATCCAGTGCGTTGTGATTGGCCGAATACCTCAAGTGTGTGACGGAAATGTTATGCCCCTTACCATACTGTGATGCCGTGTCCCGGCGCGATGAGACAAAACCAATAAAACCCATTACAAACGAGGCATTTGTTGCATACAGTGGGGACATAATTATGGATTATAATGACTTATACTGACTTTTAACGCATTGCGTTGCATCGCGCCGCGTGAACATAAAACCATGTCTGCGTTTGTGATCGGAGAAACGACAAACAACAAGCGCTACTCTACACTGCTCAAAATTCATGTTTGAATCATCAGTGGCAAATTCTTTAAATATGAAAACGTACTTACAGGCTGTGAGTCAGAACAGCCGGCATTGTAGTCTACTCTTCCAGGATCAGGAAACAGTCCTCCATAAAATGCGTTGCTCACATCTGAATATTTGGGTTGAACTGTTCTGGAACAGTGTTGTAAATACAACTTAACCTAAGTCGTTTCTAGTTGTGTCCTCTTTTGGAAGGTCAAACAAAGTAGTTTCACTTTCGCAACGAAACACACAACGTCTTCACGACATGGTGGCGGCGGTGGCAGCAACAATAAAGTTACACCTTCTTTCTTTGTGTAAACATTTGGGCGGCGTTATGCAAATCTTCCCACATCGTGACGTAGACATGTGGAGGCGTTTTAGGAGGGCGTGGACTAGTCTTAACTTTTATAAAGAATATCTCTTTGGGTTTGAGACTTTAGTATTTGCAACTTTAGGGATCTTATCTATTTACGAACAGTTTGTAACACTCCAAAGAGAAAGGAAAACTTGAAATCGCATCATATGACCCCTTTAAAACTCATTTAAAAAAGAAGGAATATTTGGGCTGTTTAGGTTCTGTGTGATCAAAAAAGCCTTCTAAAAGTTAAATCCCATCTTATGCGTTCTCATTATCCTATCAGTAGTGAAAAAGGGCTGCAAATGAATGAATAAGTATAAAATACAAACTCATTGCAGAGACATAACAACCTAGCCCAAGGGTTCTGCAGTTGTTGGCAGGCGAGTATATTCGGAAAACATTCTCATTCCAAGGGATCGTCCAAATCATCGTCGACTACCAGCGCCTCAAAGCCCGGACTGGGTTTGCCAGCTTTGCTTTTGGCTCTGCTGTGTGAGGAGGAAGAAGAGGTCCTGTGGTTGTCCACCTTGTCCAGGCCGTCAGGCTGAGGCTCGCTCTGCTCCTGGCGTTGCTGTTTCTGTTGACCACCTTTGCCCTCATGGGAGCCCCAGCTTTGGAACGGCCCTCCGTCTCCAGAAGGGTACAGATCATCATCCACTGCAAAGCTGTCGTCTACACCCGTGTCATAGCGCTGGTATGTGCTGGCGTGGGCCTCTTCCTCACGTGCCGTGATCTCCAGGGTACTGTTCCACATTCCGTAGCCAAAGTAGATTAAAACACCTGCAGAGATGAACACACAGAGACAACACAAACAATGCACACACACATACTGTAAGCTACTGCACAAATGTTACTGATGAGTGTTTTTTTCTCACTCATCAAAAGTTTACCTCAGTCAAATATAGCAAATGAGTAATAGTGGAGGTATTAGTCTGCTCATAGAAGAGAGAGCAGACTGTTAGAGACCAGTGGTGACCAATAGTGTTTAATGGTGACCAATAATAGGACCATGTGGGTCATTTCTGTTTTGCAGGAGTTTTGACCTCTGTAAATTCTACTGTAAAATGTAATTTAAGGAAGTATTTCTATACAAACAATTCACCAAGAATATATATTAATTATAACTTGATTACTTTCAAAATGGCAAAAATAAATAAATTAATAAAAAAATAAAATGAACAGGATGGAAATAATAAGCTAATACTAGCAATTGCTCAGTGAGGGAATGACAGTTTGGATGAAGGTGTCAATATGAAGTTAATTCTGATTTTCTTACACAACCATCTTTAAAAATTAATATTACAAAAGTAATATTATCATATCAATTTTAGAAACATTACACCAACCAACTAACAAACTACAGTAACTAACTAACTAACTAAATAAATCAAAGAATTTATTAAATTCCATTGGTGATAATTACGGATGTTTATTTAAATACCAACTCAATCTCCTTGGCCATCTTCAAGAATCGGCTAAAAACACATCTCTTCCATCTTTATTTGACCCTCTAACTCTAGCATTATCTATTCTAATTCTATTCTTTAAAAAAAACTTGTCCCTTTTAGACTTGCACTCTATTCTTTTACTGCTTGTTTTCTTAAAAAAAAAAATAACTAGCTTTTCTAATCTTTTGGTATTCTATCTATTTGTTTTGTTTTTGTTTATTATACAATTAACAAAAGCAAAAAAGGCCTCTAACACTAGCTTGCTCTGTTATTTTTCTATTCTGTTTTCTTTTTATTTATTATATAATAAAAAAAAAAAACTTGCTATGTGTATTGCGTTAAGCTAACTGAGACTTCTCATAGCACCTGCATATTGCTCTTTTGTTGATTTTGATTGCTTCCATTGTCCTCATTTGTAAGTCGCTTTGGATAAAAGTGTCTGCTAAATGACTAAATGTAAATGTAAATGTAAATATGATGTCACTTTATGTAGGATGATGTCATAAGGGAACTGTTTTTAGCGATATTACAAAGCATGGAAGAAATGTGAAGGAACGTTATATTAAGAACATAGGAAAATATTTTTATTGCAAATGAAAACTATATTTAAATGTTGTTTTTAAATTAGATAAAATAAAATATTAAGAAACATAATAATTTGCCAAGGTTTCATTATAGAAAATTCAGTCCATGCTCATTTAAAGATTTATTTCAAGTACTTTTGGTCAGTTTTTCCCGACACATATGAAACTACACTATCGTTCAAAACTTTGAGGTTGGTGATATTTTATGTTTTTGAACGAAGTCACTTATGCTCATCAAGGCTGCATTTATCTGATCAGAAAAACAGTAAAGAGCATAATATTGTGAAATATTACAACAATTTAAATTTTAATGTTTTAAAATGTAATTTATCCCTGTGATGGCAAAGCTGAATTTTCAGCATCATTACTCCAGTCTTCACAGTGTTACATTATCCTTCGGAAATCATTCTAATAAGCTGATTTGATGCTCAAGAAACATTTCTTCTCATTATTATTGTATATCTTATTATATCTCATTATTACCAGTATATGTTGAAAACAGTTGTGCTGCTTAATATTTTTTCAGGATTCTTTGATGAATATAAAGTTCAAAAGTTCAACATTTCAACATTTCTTTGAAATAAAAGTCTTTAGTATAAATATCTGCACCGTTACTTTTGATGAAGCGGAATAAAATTAATTTCTATATTCTAAATGAATCATTTCTTTCAAAAAAAACCCTGAAAAACTTACTAACCCCAAACCTGTGTATATGTGAAACTGTCCTGCATATCAGAAATGACCCATCTAAATAAAATACTGTCTGTATAAACCTGTCTATTTAAAATAATACTGAAACTCACCCACAAAGCACCATACGCCAAAACGGATCCATGTGATGGTGGAGAGCTTGAGCATGAGGTAAACATTTACCAGCATGGCAGAGGCCGGGACGAAGGGAACGCAGGGAGCCATGTAGGGCAGGCGCTTGGGGTTCTCCGGCTGCTGAATGATGATGAAGACCAAGAGCATGATGACCAGCAGCAGCAGCACCAGCAGCAGCACGGCCCACCACTGGCCATCAGCGATCTGACCAGACCCGAAGATGATGAGGGAGCAGAAGCAGAAGATGAGGATGAAGAGCAGAATGACGCAGCGGGTGACGATGCGGCCAGTGGCCATAGTGGGCCGGTCCATCTTGCCCGGCAGGCCGAGCCTAATGCGCATGGTGTAATAGCGAGGCCCCAGCAGCTTCTTCAGCTTCAGCAGGTACACGCTATCTGCCTCGTCTGACTCGATGCCTGAGGACATGTCCACTGTGCCGTAGTTGGGGTGACTGGCGGTGTAGGTGGACTTGTCGGGTTTACCGATCAGCATCTCGTTGTCTCCTAGAGACGGCAAGTTCTTGGCTCCACAGGTGTTTGTTGGAGCATAATCATCGCCCTCGCTGACCGGCGAACAGGCTTCCTTCTCACACTCGGCTAGAACTCCTTCCTTACGCTTTGTGTTCTGCTCAGAGAGTAAGTTGACGAATCCGTGAATGTCTCCTTCGGGCTGGTAACGCAGCAGTAGCACACACACTGACACTAGCGTGTAGGCTAGCAGAGTGCCGATGGACATCATCTCGATCAGGTCCCTCAGACTGACGAGCAAAGCCAAGAGAGCAGAGAGGAAGCCCGACACCACACAGGCCACTGCAGGAGTCTCTGTGTATGTGCTCACATGGGCCAGAAACCTACAACATACAGACAGTGCACATGAAACCTTCAATCCTCCATTCACAAAAGGGCAGTGCTATGGCATTGAAGTGAGAGTGCTGATCTTTCTCAGACACCAGAAAATACACTCTCAAAAAAAAAAAAAAAGGTACAGAACTGTCACTGGAACCTTTCAAAAGCTACAAATATGTACCAATTAGGTACTAATATGTACCTTTAGGGGTAAATAAGGTACAAAGGTGTACTACCCGAATAAAAGCTTCAGTACCTTTTTTCTGTGAGTGTACCGTCAATCAAAGACTGCACTAAAACTATGCACTAAGTGTTTTAACCTCAGAAAAGTGCATTTATATATACTGCTGTTCAAAAGTTTGGAGATAATAATTTCTTTTAATGAATACATTTATTCAGCAAGGATGCATAAAAATAGACAAAAGTGACATTTATAATGTTACAAAATATTTATTTTTTACATTTTATTCATCAACAAATCCTGAAGAAAATGGATCACAGTTTCTACAAAAAAATATGTGACTCTGTCTGTGAAATCTAGGCTAAATTCCCAAACCTAATTAAAAACTTTTGATTGAAAGTTTGATTTCAACCATTAATTTCACTATGATTTCAATCTTTGACATGGACATACATGGCCAATATTAAATACATCACAGTTTCATTTTCACGGAATGTTCTTTATTAATTAATGAAGGATGATTTTATGTAGAAAACAGTAAAACCCAAAACTTTAATTAGGTTTTCACAGGCAGGGCCACAAATATTTACAAATCTGTTTTCAGCACTGAAAATAATAAGAAATGTTTCTTGAGCACCAAATCAGCATATTTGCTGAAGGTCATGTGACACTGAAGTAATAACTGCTGAAAATTACTTTTGCCATCAAATGGATTAATACAGAAACCAGTTATTTTAAACTGAAACAATATTTCACAATTATTATTTTTACCATTAATTACTATTTTTATTGTATTTTTGATCAAATAAATACATCATTGGTGAGCATAAGAGACTTATTTAAACAGTAGTGTATGTAGTGACATAGATTATGTGAAGCACAGCTGAAATTCATTACAGGTACTAAACTATTCCCCCCAAACAAAACATAATATTTATAAGAGTTTAAAGCCTGGTAGTGTAAGTAGTTTTGTTTTTAACTACTAAAAAAAATTATAGATCCTCTCTTTTAAATCTGATCATACAAGTGTGATGCATTTTGAGATGCATCGAGAGGCGTTACTACCAAGTATAAATGGCGATGCATCATGTCTGACCACTTCTGATCACCTGTGACTGGTGTACTGATGTTAATACCAGGTGTAAACAGGATGAATCATCCAAACATTCATTTTTATCAAAGAAGCCTTACAACATACCCATTATTCTGGCTTTGATTTAAAATGTCAGGGCTTTAAGTAGCATTTATTTTGTGACTGCGTGGTGGCAGGAGCTTACTTCTCCAGCAGAGAATGATATTTAAATGGCATTTGAATCATTTGCAAAATATAATGGAGACAGACGCATTACAGAGCATCAAAGATCATTACTTAACCCTGTGATTTCATTTTTTACCTGAAGAGCAAACCATCTCCAGCCATGGCATAGATAACTCTCGGCATTGGGAAGAGAGAGCCCAACAAACTGACTGTCAGTCCTGCAATGGAGCCAATGGCCACTATGTATTTGGCAGTTTGGAAGCCATGTAGAGAAAACATCTCCATCAGAGGAGCATCTGTGTCAATGTCAGTGTAGGGGACCATCAGAGTGAGGATCACACTCACCTGTGAGAAAGACAGAGAGGCAGAGAGTGAGATTCACTGACCTTACAAATGAAGGATTTTTTTTTGTTTGTTTGTTGTTACTGTGACTTTAAGAAATGCCCCGATTATGAATGTTAGGACCAGACTGAAATGACCAGGAACATAGTTAAAATGACAATTATCATCTAATGTTGAGAATTTTTGGAAGAATATGCAAAGTAGACTGAAACAGTAAAAGGTTTAATTTTTTCTGGTGTTTAGGACTACTAGAGTTTATTTGAAAGTTTCTGTACACCAAACAGGTATCACTGATGTGTTCGGTTTTGTTCATCTGACGTCAAGTTGCGAAAGTAAAGTACAGAACAAGCTGTTTTTGCAGCTTAGTTTCAATAACTGGTCTTTTTTTGATAGGTAGGAAGCACTGGGTTCTGACAGTTACAATATGTTTTCTTAGTACAAATGACTCTTTTATATCAAAAGATCAAAGACATCGATTCCATGTGACCCATTTAATAAATCTCAGAAAATACTATCTTTATCTATAACACAAACACACACATACTGTATGCACAAAAACATACAGACAGAGAAATTAAATGCCTGGCTAAAATTAGCCTCTATGACAACAAAATGAGATCTGGAGGGGTGAACGCTGCTAATTAACAAGTTTGCTCCTCATCAGACAGTCCTGTAGGTGTGAAAATGAAGAGCCATTTTGGTAAAGGCAATTTCATTCCAGCTAAAACCAAAACCACATGAGAAAAATTGGAGAGAGATGAAAGAATAAAAAGATCAATTAGAGGAAAACAGAGAAAATAGAAATGAAATATATAGAATATATTGTTCTAAGATGCAGAAAAGATGTATGTTGGTGAATTAATACCCGTTGCGTTACTATGACAACCTCCTACAGACAGACAGCATTGCACGGTGATAAAG
This sequence comes from Sinocyclocheilus grahami, assembly GCF_001515645.1. Taxonomy (NCBI): domain Eukaryota; kingdom Metazoa; phylum Chordata; class Actinopteri; order Cypriniformes; family Cyprinidae; genus Sinocyclocheilus; species Sinocyclocheilus grahami. The sequence continues at coordinate 4,472,326 of NW_015505184.1, forward strand.
CCGGAGAGCTTTAATAAATTCAGACATGCTGCATGAAGAGAATAACCAATGACTGTCCATGAACACAAAGAAATGAACAAAAAAAAGTTATGCCACTGCAGATTATCTTTTTAAATAAAAACTCATGCATCATTTATATTCTTATACAGAGAAGAGTTGATACTTATACAGGTATCAACAGACTGTGAATGACATAACTTAATCATAATCATTTATAACCTGAATAAATTTTAACAGCCAAAAGATATATATAGAATTAGAATTGTCAGGTTTAAATGAAAAATGTTCAGATTTTCAATGTGGTCTCATACTTCCTATATGGAGAAAATAACCCAAAATTAGTGATGGTTAATATACCATATACTCACAGAGACATAGGCAGTGAGACAGGTGACCAGAGAGGCAGTGATGGCGTAGGGGATGGATGTGTTGGGACTCTTGGCTTCCTCTCCGGTGGTGGCTATGATGTCAAACCCAATAAAGGCATAGAAGCAAGTGGCTGCACCCTGCATGACCTGTTGGGCAGAGCGGTTTATTATAGTTACAAGACAATGCAATTTCCTCCTCTGTGTTTATGCTGAGAGGCACTAACTGCACTAATGGATTGAACTTCAATAATAGATTTGAAATCTTTACCCCTGACCAGCCATAAGGCAGGAACCGTCCCTCATCCCAGTTGCTGCCATTGATGAAGAAGAGGCCTGCAATCATTATGAACACCCACACCACCAGATTGATGACATTCAGCACGTTGTTGAACCCGACAGAATTCTTCACGCCTAGAGCAACTATCACTGTGACCAGGATGACTATGACTAGGGCCAGGATGTCCGGATACGCCTGCTCCCCTTTACCTGAGAGGTGATGAAGGAGGAATGTACAATGCATTACATGGATAAGCCAGTTTTGATGCTGGAGTTATAAAAAATTTTCTGAAAGTTTAAACAAACCTAAAAAGCAATCCTTAAAAGGATTTTTGAGGTTATTTAGGCCTCATGATGTCTCGAATACTTTTCTAACCTATACAGTTTATAAACTAGCACAACAGACGGATAGAACGATACAACGCTAGATAGATAGATAGATAGATAGATAGATAGATAGATAGATAGATAGATAGATAGATAGATAGATAGATAGATAGATAGATAGATAGGCCTCTTCATTTCAGAACAGCGCTGCATGCCACTGATAAATAGAAAGACAGATAAACAGATAGACAGATGTCTCTCAGATGACAGTAGTGAGTTTGGACATCTGTTTTCACAACTTGACAACAGACAGTCCTCATATGACCCCTCAATGCCATCATGAATAAACCATGCATTTCTAAAAATACTCATCATACTAACCAGGCCTTAAGCGGAAATTACTATGAACCATAACGTGGCTGCTACATGTGTGCAGAGACACAAACAGATGGAGAGAGATTTGATTCTCAGAGGAAAGGGATTGGTAAAAGTAAAAGAAGAGATTTTGCAACAGCTGCTGGTTGAGTAAGATTGTGTATTTTGGCATGATATGCCATGTTTTGTCAGACACAATAGTCTATATGTAATATCTGTCTGCAAACCAAACATGCCATGCAGGAAGCAAATATTGTCCTTTCTAGAGTAGCCAATATTAATATTTCATTCCTTCATCTGTAGTCTGAGGTGTCTATTTGGGAACCTTTTTAATGCCAAGGACCCCAAGGACCCCAAAATATGACAATCCCTTTGTTCAATCAAGAAGGGGCCTTCTCCTAAAATATAAAGGTAGCTATACATATTGATGTGAGAGAAATGTGTGATATTCTAAACAATAATAAATAATTAATTTTTATTACTTTACTGAATCCAAACAATTCAACCATATTACAACATTATCGGTAAAAAAATTAAATACTTTTAAAACAGTATTATTCATTTATTCATGTGTGAAACATTTGAAAAGATGGTTGCATAACCAATTAATTGCATAATCAGCATTCAAGATACATGGAAGCCTTTTTCACATGAATATTTAGCAAAACAAGAATATGTCAAGATCTAGAATTTGCTTCAGAACGTATCTGCTTTGAAAATATTTCTTTAAGTGGAGTAGCTGTTTCATAGTTTAACAGAAGCTGTGAGGAAGGTTGCTCTGTTTTAACAAGCTTTCCTCACATTGTCATTGTCACCAGACTATTGACGGCTAAAGTTAGAGGTGCCTTTTCTTTCCTGCAGCACCATTAACTCCAGTCTATTGATAAATTAAGCTTACTGTAACTTGTATTGTAATTGCTGAGTGTGTGTGTGTATGTGTCAAGGTTATTAGTGTCATTTCCAAATTCTTTCTTTGAAAACTGCAACACTCAGAGACTTGAACTCAATCGTTTAACTCAGTTGGAAAACAGGCTGGATTTAATAATAACAGGCTGTCAAGTATATTCTTGTGAAATAAAAGAGGTTTTCTTTTTGCAGCATTAAAAGAATAGTTCACTCAAATTTTTATTTGCTGAAGACTTACTAACCCTCAGGCCATCTAAGATGTAGATGAGTTTGTTTTTTCATTGGAACAGATAGATTTATTAGAGAGATTTCATATTTGGAGAAATCTATCTGTAGATGAGTTTGTTAATTACATCACTTGCTCGCCAATGGATCATCTGCAGTGAATGGGTGCCGTCAGAATGAGTGTCCAAACAGCTGATAACAACATCACAATAATCCACAAGAAATCTACACAACTCCAGTCCATAAATGTTTTGTGTAGTGAAAGGCTGTGTATTTATAATAAACAGAAACATTTTTAACTTCAAACCATTGCTTCCTGCAAAAAAAGAGTCCTCTATCCATAATAACATATGGTCGTGTGGATTACTTGCGGATTATTGTGATGTTTTTATCAGCTGTTTGGATTCTCATTCTGACGGCACCCATTCAGTACAGGGGATCAATCAATGAGCAAGTGATGCAACACAAAATTTCTCCAAATCCATTCAGATAAAGAAACAAACCTATCTAAATCTCAGATGGCCTTAGGGCGAGTAAATTTGCAACTAAATTTCATTGGGTGAAATATTATTTTAAAATTAATCCAGGTCTCAGACTTTGATTATGTTTTAAGTACAAATTTATAATAATATGAATGCATCTCACCCAAGCCGTTGAGCGTTCCTATGTGGTTGATCATGAAGCCGCTGATGCTGTGATTGGCCAGCGAGTCAAACATACTGCTGAGTGCACTGGCTCCTGCTGCTGTACCAATCAGATATTCCAAAATCAGATTCCAGCCAATAAAAAAAGCCACAAATTCTCCCACTGTCACATAGCTGTAAGTATAGGCCGATCCTGTGGTTTTAGGCACACGCACACCAAATTCAGCATAGCACACCCCTGTGGAGAGATAGCAACGATTACTGTAACACCTGCACTCCTGGAGGTTATCAATTTAAGCATGCAAGTCTCTAACTGGTTGCTGAGATGGAATCATTGATTTTATTTTTTTTCTGGAGTGTCAGATCAATTCTTAAATGTCAAACTCATAGAATCCCAGTGGACCAGATAACAGGAGAGAAATCCCTCTTTACAGACTGAATCCCTGTAAACCCCACTTCAGTGGAAAAGATAAGGATTATCTGTTTCTACATTCATTCCAAGATGTACTCTCTGACATCAGTGCTATAAAGCAATACATATCCCTTCAAGTTGATGTAATGGGATGTATTTTTGAGTGAAACATGAAAAAATATATGAAGGCACTTGAATGTCTTCATTGAGACATGATTGAATGGTGAAAAGTGGCAGTTGCATATCAGAATGGAATCAGATTGAATTAAAGTTCACTTATAAAATGGCAAAAGCTAATTGGCTATTGGCTAACATTATACAATGAACGTAATCAGAAAAAACAAGTTATTACATTTTTATTACATTTTGATAAAAGATTATGAAGACAAAGTATTTTTGTCCTGTGGAACAGATGAACCAATCACAATAAAACCAGTAACATGTATTAGAAACGTAAACGGGGTTCATTTCAATTTCGTATTGATTTTAAGTTATATTCTGTCCATTTTTTGTTTGTTTGTTCAAGAAATTAACACTTCTATTTAAGGGTGTAATGGTACATGTATTCGTACCGAACATTTTCGGTATGGGTCTTTCGGGTTCGGTACGCATGTGAACCGAACAAATACAGCATTGTTTTAACCACTGCACGAGTGGAACTTCATTGGAAACTTCCAGTTTTATATATCATTACTTTTGATGAGAATCAAAGTCGCATCTTTCAAGTTGTCAATTTTTTTTCTGGAAATTCAAACGAGAAATGCCATATTTGACGCTCTTTGATGTGGCGTGACAGATCGCTGTATAAATGCCTCAGTTGAAACAGCAGCGAGGAGCGCAAGTGGGCACGATCATCCCTTCCTCTTTACTACTAGTTTTAATGCAAAATAAACATGAATGAACTAATGCTTCAAGTAATCGCTCAATCAGTGTTTCAACCACAGAAAGACTTCAAAACAAAATGTCACGTAGCATTTAATTTACCTCAGGCAAGTAATCAGTGTTCACAGCTTGTTAGTGCACTAGAGAAATTAAATCTAGAGAAGAGCATTGCGCGAAATATTAGACTATATACTCATTATATTTTACTTTACCTGTTAGTGATGTCTTAATTAATGTATGTTTAAAGGGGTCATATGATGCGATTTAAATTTTTCCTTTCTCTTTGGAGTGTTACAAGCTCTTGGTGCATAAAGAAAATCTGTAAAGTTGCAAAGACTAAAGTCTCAAATCCAAAGAGATATTCTTTATAAAAGTTAAGAGTCAGCCACACCTACCTAAAACGGCTCGTTCTAACACGCCCCCACATACCTACGTCACTATCTGGGAAGATTTGCATAACGCCGCCCAAATGTTCACGCAAGGAAAGAAGGCGTAACTTTTATTCTCGCTGTAATATTGTTGTTGCCGCCGCCATGTCGTGAAGGCGCTGTGTGCTTCGTTGTGAAAGCGAAACTACTTTGTTTGGCCTTCCAAAAGAGGACGATATCGCTTCGTCATGCCTGGAGCTGATCCGTGCTGGTCGCTGAGGAAATACTTCAACTTCATGCTGTCGATCGCCAGATTGGCTTTCACCTTGGACTAAGCGGAGTCCAACCCTGAGGTCGTCGCATGTGGTTGCCGCAGCCATCACAATTGTAAGGGACGTAACATTTCCGTCACACGCTTGTGGTATTCGGCCAATCACAACGCACTGGATAGCTAGCCAATCAGAGCACACCTCGCTTTTTCAGACCCATGATCTTTGTAAAAATCGACGGGTTTCAGAAAGGCGGGGCATAGAGGAGAAACAATAATGTACAGTATGAGGAAAATAATGTGTTTTTTGAACCTTAAACCGCATAAACACATTTCATTACACCAAATACACAAAAGAATGTTCTTTTTAGCAGTATCATATGACCCCTTTAAATAAATCTGTTATGAAACAAGTTATGAAAGCCATTGTGAAAATGTATATATTTAAACAACAACTAGAAATGTTATAAATAAGAAGTTAATTTAAAAACTGCATTATGTGCAATTTACATGTTTGCATACATTTTTTAAAGTTTTAAGAGTGTTGATTATTATATTTAGAAATAAATAGTAGCTTAATTGAATTTAAGTTTGGGCTCTGTTGTTAATTGTAACCTTATAGTATGTAAAAGGGCTCCCTATAGATTTTTATAATTATAATTAAAATTAAAGAAGATCTTTTTTTATACAAAAAAAGAAAGAAAATTGTTTAGTAAACCACTGTTTAATTACAAAAAAATGCAATGTTATGTTTAGTTTTTTCCCCTTGCTGTACTGAAACCATACTAAACCGAGACATCCAAACTGAGGTACGTACCAAACTGCCATGTTTCTTTTTAACACCCCTATTTCTATTATGCAATGATGCACTAAAATGATCAGAATTTACAGTAAATACCTTTTTAATATTTCAAAACATTTATATTTCAAATAAATGCCATTCATCAAAGAATCTTGAAAATACTAGTATCACAATTTCCACAAAAATATTAAGCAGCTCAACTTTTTTTCAACATTGATAATAATAGAATGATTTCTGAAGGATCCTGTGACACTGAAGACTGGAGTAATGATGCTGAAAATTCAGCTTTGACCACAGGAATAAATTACATTTTAAAATATAATAAAATCAAAAACAGCTATTTTACGTTAAAATAATATTTCACAATATTACTGTTTTGCTGTTGGAGTTTTGATCAAATAAATGCAGCCCTGATGAGACTTTTTTCAAAAACATTAAAAAAATCTTATAGATGCCACATTTGTGAACACATACAGTATGGAAGTTAAGAATATTTTTTCTTAGAATTATTTTGTTTTAATTGAAGCTTATTTTGGTGAACATCTAGAAAGACGGTAAAACGTAAAGACTTTTTCGATGGCCTATTTTGCTAATATTTACCAAGGGTGCTAATATTAGTGGAGTACACTGTACATCTAATGGCTGTAAAGATAAATCCTATCTAAACTCTGTTTCTGTTTCCATGAGTGGAAAGGTCAGCTGCATACAGGAAAAAATATCCCTTTAATTTTTTCCCTCCCTTTCATTTTTGGGTTCTTTATGTTGGTATCCACAGGGAAAACTAAATGGATTTTCTCTCCAACTCTGTTTTGGGTGCAGCATGCTGTGCACAACTTCAACCTGTAAACCTAATGAGCCAGTTCAGCGTGCGTCATCACTACACGTCAGGAGGCATAAAGTTATACATGTGTTCACTCAGCTAAAGCCTGACTCAGGATCAGTGAATAAAAAATTATGCTATCCACAGTACAATAACACTACCTAGGCGGTGCTTCACTGGGGGCAGGTTTACAGGAAGATGGCAGACCTCTTTTCTCTGTGTTTTTCTCTTTTGTGTCTGACTGACTGCAACAGGAAGTGGGGGCTGCACTCACCTGACAGGATGGAGGCCACAGCAGCGATGATGAAAGACACAATGACCCCGGGCCCTGCCATTTCCTTAGCCACCAGTCCAGACACCACATACATGCCAGTGCCGACACAGCTTCCCACTCCCAGAGACACGAGGTCCACGGTGGAGAGAACGCGGGCGAGTTTAGTGCCATGAGCCCCAGTGCCTCCTGTGCTCTCCAGCATGGACTCCACCGGCTTCGTGCGCAGGACGCGGGACTGGAAGACAAACCAGTTGGCCCCCCATTGTATCCGCCGCGGGTCCAGTTTGGCGAACAGCCCGCTCATCTTGGAGCCTGGCTATGGATCAAGGGGTTGCAAGAAATGGGGCTGATACTCTGAGAAGATCTGAAGACGCTTTGGGATTTGGTCTTGTAGTGTAGGGGGTCACACAGAAAGCAGCTGAGCTGTTCACTGTCCTTCAGAGGAGCATCATTATCACATGTTTCCACATGACCAGTGAGGGTGAAGGTGAAGCAACTCTGTGAACAAAATGAGATGACAACAGTGTGATCTATCATTATCCATGCTTACCTATGCATTTCTTAAACTACATGTATACTACAAGGATAGGTGAAATTGATCAAAAGTGTCAGAAAAGACACTTTTTTTGTATTACACAAACATTAAATTAACACTGTTTTTATTTAATAAAAAAATCTTGAATTAAATATCACAGTATCAGAGTTTCCACAAAAGAATTAAGCAGCACAACACTGATAAGAATAAGAATAAGAAATATTTATTGAGCATCAAATCAGCATATTAAAATGATTTCTGAAGGATCATGTGACACTAAAGACTGGAGTAATGGCTGAGAGCTATGTGGTATATACACATGCATATACACAAATTTTAGTTATTTTAAAATGCAATAATATTTCACAATACTACCAGTTTTTTGGTGGGCATAAAAATTTTTTTTTCAGAAACATTTAAAAATGTTACCATCCCCAAATTTTTGAATAGTAAAATACATTTATAATAAATAAAAAAATATAAATTTTTAATAATAAAACATATAGCTATAATATCATATATGTTACAGTATATATATATATAGTAGTGAATCAGCTCATGGAGAAATATGAATAATTAATCATAACTTATTATAATTAATTATAAATATTTAGATCCGCTGTAGATATTTACTTGACCTCTCAGGGTCAACTGTCTGTCAATTCTAAGAACGTTAATTTCCTGGTTAAGGGAAATAACTTTCTTACTGTACAACTCTACACAGAGCCTGTAGCATAAATCTGCATGATTAGGGACTCCAGTTATGAGCAAACAATGAACAACGTCAAGTGTGGTGGTTGCCATGGAACCTGGTGTCTTTCTGAGGTGTTAAGATGCATTTTGGGGGAAGGGTCCATAGGTCCTCATATGGCTTGTTAACTGAGGGGTGTTACAGAGTATTTATTAAATATAGCTAACAAAATATATATTGTGTGTTTGATTGGTCCAGACGCTACAATATATATACTATTTTATTAAATAATAACACTATAATTTTAGAATAATACAGATTAATATTAATATAATCTTTTTCACAGTAGCAGTGAAATAATGCAACATTTTTAATTTCTTATATGCTATTCTATCTACAAAATAATGTATTTTTCACCTGCCTAATTCATCTAAAATATTCTGTTACTTGTTGTTTCCAATACCATTCGTTATCATTCCGTGACTTCTCCCAAAAAGATGCATTTGCTATTGTTCAATTCACTTTTTGAAGCAAATCAAAGGCTTTGACTACTAAAACATTTGTGTTGTAGTAAAAGCCTCTTTATGCTAGCCTTAAGTAAATGTGCTGTATTCATCAGATTTACATTTACCCACCTGATTAAATACTAATACAAGAGGCAAAAAGCCCTTTTTATCCATCACTGATCTTCATGAAAGAAAGGCCCGTTAGCTTTGTCTAATACATGAATGAATGCTTTGTACAATGTCAAACATGTAAACACAATATTTTGCTGCCATTGCGGTCACAAAAAAAAACAGATAAGAACTCACTCATGGATGGATCTGCCTGGCAAAATTAGACTTTCATCAGAGAAATCATCAAACAAATCATCTACAGTATCTCACAGAAGTTAGTACACCCCTCACATTTTTGTAAATATTTTATTATATCTTTTCATGTGATAACACTGAAGAAATTACACTTTGCTACAATGTAATGAGTAGTGAGTGTACAGCTTGTATAACAGTGTAAATTTGCTGTCCCCTCAAAATAACTCAACACACAGCCATTAATGTGTAAACCGCTGGCCACAAAAGTGAGTACACCCCTAAGTGAAAATTTCCAAATTGGGCCCAATTAGCCATTTTCTCTCCCCGGTGTCATGTGACTCATTAGTGTTACAAGGTCTCAGGTGTGAATGGGGAGCAGGTGTGTTAAATGTGGTGTTATCGCTCTCACTCTCTCATACTGGTCACTGGAAGTTCAACATGGCACCTCATGGCAAAGAACTCTCTGAGGATCTGAAAAAAAGAATTGTTGCTCTACATAAAGATGGCATAGGCTATAAGAAGATTACCAAGACCCTGAAACTGAGCTGCAGCACGGTGGCCAAGACCATATAGTGGTTTAACAGGACAGGTTGCACTAAGAACTGGCCTCGCCATGGTCGACCAAAGAAGTTGAGTGCACGTGCTCAGCGTCATATCCAGAGGTTGTGTTTGGGAAACAGATGTATGAGTGCTGCCAGCATTGCTGCAGAGGTTGAAGGGGTGGGGGGTCAGCCTGTCAGTGCTCAGACCATACGCCGCACACTGCATCAAATTGGTCCCAGAAGGAAGCCTCTACTCATGTCTCCAGACCTAAACCCTATTGAGCATCTCAAGGTCTCTAACATCCACCAGCTCCGTGATGTCATCATGGAGGAGTGGAAGAGGACTCCAGTGGCAACCTGTGAAGCTCTGGTGAATAATGATGGCCACACAAAATATTGACACTTTGGGCCCAATTTAGACATTTTCACTTAGGAGTGTACTCACTTTTGTGGCCAGCGGTTTAGACATTAATGGCTGTGTGTTGAGTTATTTTGAGGGGACAGCAAATTTACACTGTTATACAAGCTGTACACTCACTACTTTACATTGTACCAAAGTGTCATTTCTTCAGTGTTGTCACAGGAAAAGATATAATAAAATATGTACAGCAATGTGAGGGGTGTACTCACTTCTGTGAGATACTCTATATATGCTGATAATATGTCTCATTCAATTCAAGACAACTCTTAGATTTAGAAACAGAACAGAAACCAAACTATGTATGCCATCTGTTTCCATCATTCAAACAAGAGAGCTTCTTTATAAATGCACTTTCATGATGTCTGGCTATAGTGAAGTTTCATTAGTCATTCATTTCCAGTTCCCCTGACAAATCAGGTCAGAAAGATTATTAAATAAATATGAAAAATAAGCTTCAGTAGGTGGTACTAAAAGCAATGGCTTTTTGTAAAGAGTTTGTGGTTTTGATATCTTGAGGGACTCTTGATAGAAAAGAGCTGAAGATAACATCAAGACCCATGTTGAACACCAATAAAATGTGCTGATGAGTCCTGGTGTGCAGCCAAATAGGAACAGACAAAGAACTAAACCCAGCCCGTTCATTCCAGCTCTTATCGGCTTAATTTCCTATCTGACATTCTTTCTCCTCTGATCTTTTCTCTCTCAAACTTCTTTCATTCCACCAACTCATTTTTTACACCTCATTTTATAGTCTTTTCCTCTTCTCTTTCACCACTAGCCCAGTTCCTTCCCTTTTAACTCATCAATCCTGTCACTTTGAAGGATTTGGATTCTCCCAGCTGTAATGATACTCTCTCCTTCATCCCATGTCTAACTGTCTGCAGAATGACAGTAACAGATCACAGTGAAGTCTGTCCATCACAGTGACTAAAGCACATGGCTGCTGACCAAGATAATGATTTGTCTAGGTTTACAACCACACAGCAGGCCACATGGAACGGGACTGTCTGCTCTATAGCTTATAAATGACCTAAATGCATGATCATTTATATTGTGGTTTCTAGAAAAACAATAAACTAAGGTGATGTCCTCCCTGTTGGTCTGCAAATGTGAAAGTAAAGGTTATTTAAAGATTATATGCCATTTCACAGCAGTGTGCAGTATAAAGATAATTTCCAACCTCATATAAAGCATATGTGACCCAGTATAATATCTGAACCTGTCACAGTCACATTACACTGATGTTGTTTGTCTCTTTAGGCTGCTAGAAGAGTATATATTCAAACCTTGCCACTGACCTTATGACACATACACGTATAAACAGTGGCCTGAGGTGCAACACAGAGCATTGGTATAATTCAAAGTGACAAGATGAAGCCATAAACAACCTACATACACAGCTCTGCCTATATATAATATTTTCCACATGGATTTTATGCAACAGACACACAACACAATATATTTCAACAGAAAATCATAGCACAAGGCAAAAAAAATACATATAGTCAATGGTCTTTATATGAGTCTCTAACCTTCTCCCTAATACTCTAATGTTCTTTAGATGGTACTTCCTTTAATATGTGTTTACATTTTGTCCATCTAAAATGAGCAATTAAAGAAATTAATTCTTGTTATAGACAAATCATTGTTAATTGTGACAAACTGCAAAGTTTTGGGAGTGAAAACCCCCAAACTACATGTAACAGAATCACGTAATTTAATTACAATATGAGGTAACACTTTATTTTAAACTTGTTACACATGTTACATGTACTTACTATTATAATAACAATTAATTATGCATAATTACATACAAGTAACCTTAAACCAAACCCTAATCCTAACACTAACTATATAATAAGTACATGTAGTTAATTAATATTACTAAGTACTTAAATGTATAATTACACTGTAACAAGGACACCTTAAAATAAAGTGTAACCCAAAATAAATGTAACTGTAATCTTTTACAGTTACTGATAGAAAAAAAGTGGAATTAAACAGTATAAAATTACTTATGAAAATGTTAACGATTACAAAGGAGGTTACATCTGATTTTTTTTCACACACATACAGATTTGATTGATTTCTTTCCAAAATTGCATTGACTGCTCTAAAATATGAGACACCATGTTTCAGGAGTTTAGGAGACAGAAGAGGACACATGTTTATTTGATAACTCGTTTATTTCTTATTTGGGCTTATGTATATGCTTTATTTTTTAAATTAACTGTTTGGGGATTTTTCAAGGCATTGTTAAATGCCAGCGTTTCCTGTCATGCAATGATGCAAAGATTTGATTTAAAAAATAAAAAACTATCATCATAGCTATTAAACTGTATTTTGTTATAATTTTAAATCTGTATTTAACCTCAGAACGATCTCAAAGTAAGAAGAGGTGCTAAAGTCTGATATTATGGTGGCTGTGCTTTAAAAGTAAATTATTATAATCTTAATTCAAGTGATGAACAATTTTGAAAGTCTGACAGAAATCAGTGATGAGTACTACTGTAAGGTTAACCCTGCCTGCTTTAAATGTTTGAAAATGGTTAACAGTTTAGAAAATGTTTTGAAAAAATGTAGAAATCTGAATTTTAAAAAGTAATCTAAAAGTAATCAAATGTAATCAGTTACAAAAGTAATTGAAATCATTACACTACTTATTACATTTTAAATATGGTAACTTGTAATCTGTAACCTATTACATTACTATCCAAAGTAACCTTCCCAACACTGCAACCCTATGTATGTTCCATATGTGTTTAGACACCTGAACCTGTGATGGTTGACATAGTGATAACCATAGCAACATTTTGACGTATTACAGCTGTTAACATCTGTAAACATAAAGAGACATATGGATGCCACTTTGACCCATTTGGTGTTAGCTATTCTTGACCAAAATTAGTGAAAGGAGACATATTTTCAGCATCAGGGTGGTTTTCATCATTAAAAGGTATGTGTATGCAAGTACATTCATATGTTATAGGTAATATACATACATACACCACCGTTCAAAGGTTTGGGGTCAGTAAGTATTCACAAAGTATTTGGAGTCAGTATTTATTTGATGTTTATTAAAAAAAAAACAGTAATATTGTTAAATATTTTTACAATTTAAAATAACTGTTTTCTATTTTAATGGATTTTAAAATGTAATTTACCCCTGTAATGGCAAAGCAGTCATTACTCCAGTCTTCAGTGTCACATGATCCTTCAGAAATCATTCTAATATGATGATTTGATGCTTGAGAAACATTTCTTATTACCATTGTTGAAATATTTTTTTGCTTTATAACATTATAAATGTTTTACTGTCACTTTTGATCAATGCAATTGATCAACTAATTAATGCATCTTTGTTGAATGAAAGTATTTATTTCTTTAAAGAAATCCTACTGACCACAAACTTGTGCATGGTAGTGTATATGACATAAAAAGCATATACAGAGTTGGCTGTGATATTCATGCTACAGTATAAGCAAATATGCATGTGAAGCATATATATATATATATATATATATATATATATATATATATTTTTTTTTAATACAGAGCCAGAAAAAGCAAACCAAACAGGTGGAGCCCCAGGTGGATGTCAAGTTTACCTAAATCAGTCACGGCTATCATTTAGGAATCAGGATAACAGGGTAATTGCAGTGTGATTGGTAAGAGAGGAGGTGATGGAAAGTGTTTGGCCATCTGCAGGCAATGTGAGAAGAATTGATTTCCATTGTGAGATCATTGTGTGGGAAAAGAGAGTGGGCGTTTTTACAGCTTTTGTCAAGGAGGTCTGATTGATTGAACTGTTGCCAGTGTGCATCTGAACGGCAGTATTCGATACAAACCAAACATTGTTCATATGAGGAATAACAAAACCATAGAATTGTTTGTCTTCACTGATCAAGCTGTACAACCTAACGTATAATTAATGTTTCCTTTTTTTTTGTTCGGTTTCTAATTGATGTTGATTCATCTGATAGCATTTACAGCTACATTTTATTCAGAAACACATACGCCACCACTACACCCTAAATAAACCTTTGGGACCTGGTCTATTCATATCCTGATAAAAAATTCTGGAAATTTGTATGTAGCTCTAACACACTGTCACATGGTCCATTCAAATACAACATTCAGTCCATATAACCATGTTATATGGTTAAACACATTTAATATAGAGCTGCTTCCAATGCTAATGCTCAAATTCTGGTCTCTTTTATCATTAAGATATTGACTTCATGATATCTATGAATATTTCAATCCAATCAACATAACACCAATATACACTGAACAAAATTATAAACGCAACACTTTTGTTTTTGCCCCCATTTGTCATGATCTGAACTCAAAGATCTAAGACTTTTTCTATGTACACAAAAGGCCTATTTCTCTGAAATATTGTTCACAAATCTGTCTAAATCTGTGTTAGTGAGCACTTCTTCTTTGCCGAGATAATCCATCCACCTATCACACAATTCTGTTCCGATGAAGAAACAAACCTATCTACATCTTGGATGGCTTGAGTTCATTTATAGTTCATTTTTAGGTGAAGTATTCCTTTAATTGGTCAGAGGTCATTAATTAACAACAAACACTGCAAAGGCAATGGTTTATATCTACAATAATACAACCGATTAAATAAAAGCAAATTACCAATGCACTTTCATACAATACAAAAACGGTCATAAATTGTGGCCAGGCACTTTACACTATAAATAATCCACTTTAAAGATTGCATTTTGGTCTTTATAATGAAATCATGGGCATTTATTTATGTATAGAGCTCAGCTGTCCACACTGAATTATGTCTCATGCTCACTATCATTAGCCATGCAGTGCTGCAGGTGGTCCTAATTGACAGAAAGCCTTTAATTGTATTACAGCGTGTGCGCAAACAGTACGAGTGACATCACAATGGTGGTGGTAGCTTAATGGGAGCCTGCACTAGCGTGGCTCATTGAGGGGAAAAAAAGCAAGTCATGCCCATGAGTCAGAGCTGAAAAAGCAAATTACAAGCATGTAGGTTTTTTTGGGGGGAGAATCTGTATTGTCCACTCCTTTGGAAATTTGTCAAAGCTACAACGTAAAAATGTTCAGAATTTAAAAAGCACAAAAATCACAGGACAGTACATGTATTTTGCTGTAAAACACTGTACATATGATTGTTTTTTAGAAGTATCTTTTAGAACACCTTATTTGTACTTTTATAATAGGTAAGTTCCATGCTGTGGAATAAGAAAAAAAAGTTACCTAGAAGTCCCTACTTGATGTATAACATTTGATTATCTTTTACTGAAATTATTCTTTTTATTTCTGTTATCAGTTATGCACATTTCTGTATTAATGTTACATTTTATGCTGGTTAAAGTGTATTATATTAGTACTTGTAGCTGCTAACATTAACATTCTCTTCTGCCTTGTGCAGAAGAATAAAATTAATATGATTCAGTATAATACAGTACATAAAAAATACGGTGGGTTGCAGTGTAATAAAAACATGAGCGTAGAATGCAACTCAATAAATCAGAATAAATAAGCTCAATAAAAAACAATCAATAAGACAAACAAATACATAAAGATAAAACAGCAGAGACCTAATAACCTAATATAATGGAACAACAGGAATGGCAATAATTTCCAATTCTTTTTAACTGTTTAAAGACCATTCACAAGCAGAACGACTAATGATCAAACCACTTCTATGGAGGTGGCAAACATCAATCCCTACACAACTAATTCCTATACCAAAGAATTGAGAGATCACAACTCTTTTCGATCAAACAGGATAAAAGTCTCCTTACCAACTGTTTTTGTAAGTAGTCTAATATTATACTGAAACAACTTGATATTGTATAAATCAGGACGTGTATGTTTCAGCACCATGGTCAGCGCCGCTGTATTTTTACACGCCCGTTTATAAACAAAGCAGCATCCATGAGTAACTGCCATCATGTCATTAGAGATTAACCTCGTTTCACTGCCTAGAGCTCGGCTACAGACACATTCACAGGCGGTGTAATCAAAATAAACCATTGCTTATCTAAAAACCATTAAAGTCATTAATAATGTAGATACGCCTTTCTATTCCATAATAAGCATGTTATTGAAATGTAGACATTCACTTGATAGCGATCTCGCACCACCCCTCCCGCGAAACACAGCCAGCTGATACTACAACCAAATGTTTCTTTTCTTCTCGTTCTTCGTTTCTTTTTGAAACATCATGCAGTGGTTTAAATATAATCACCGACGAGTCAACGTCTCTTTCAAATAAAGTGAATTACGAGAACATATCGTTGTTATCCCAAAAGAGTTGCTTTAAAACACAGATTAATTTAGTCGTCACTAAACCAAAAAAAAAAAGATATATAAAGAGATATTTCATACACTGATTCTTTGTGCCTGTAAACTGTAATTAGTTCATATATGATTCTGATTTGGGCTGAAATAGTCTAATGAGGTCTAAGGTACATCCTGACCTAGGCTACTGCCCTGGCTCGGTCAACACTTACCTCCCAGGCTGCCGCTGTCCAGCTGTGCCGATGCTGATGTGCGGTGCTGCGACTCACAGCAGCGCGACACGGTGGCGTAGTCCAAAGGCAGGTGGATAACAAGCAGGAGGCATTCCCGTTTGCGTATCATATAGCCTAATTCTCATCATAAACACTACCAATGATTTAACATAACTTACCGCAGCACTGAAAGCGAAAAAATCATCATTGTAGGGATTATGGGTCGTCGTAGGGAGGGATACTTCACTGATGCTGCAAAAAGGGACGTACGCTCGTGTAGTAACGTAGGGGTTACATTATTCAGACGCTGCCTCCACGCGATAAGCGAGCAAATTCATTATTTATTATCGTCGTCTACGTCAATGACGTTATGATATCATTGCGTGAGAACATCGAGCCCCTTTTGCGACAGGCAAAATTCATGATCCGTCATCATTCCGCCATCAAAAGCACGATGGGAAGGAAACAGGAAGCACGCTCGCTGCATCAAATGAAAAGATGCAAAATCCGGAAGATGGAAAGTGAGATAGTTGTTTATGCATGTTTTAAATCTACCCAAGAACATAAATGTGTAACATTTGAACTCCTGTCACAGTATTTTTGAGGTATACGTTTCAAAACATGATATAATATTTCCATATTTGCCTGCTACACATTAAAGTTGTTTTGAAATCTACAACAAATTGAGTAAATTAAATGCAAAGAGTGATGTCTGTTACAACCTCACTGTAAAAAAAAGAGAGTTTTCGATATTGTAAATAAAACAAAGATTATTGGAGTATTTTTTTCCACAAGAAAATACTATTTGGTTTTTTTTTTCATTTCTGAATTTCATGCTTAATTCAGTGCAATACTTGCCATTTCTGTGTGATTGTTAGTGCAATTTCAAATTATAGAAACTATACCCTACAAATTATAGACCTGCTACTAACAAGGGGGGGGGGGAACTTTTATTCCTTATGATAGTGACGTTTGAGTGTGTCTGCTGTCCACATTACCTGTGTCTATTGTTTATTAGGTTCAATCTCTTAAAATCAATTAGTTCAATTTGAATGCATGAGTATTACACCCTGAGTAATATTGTTCAGTAACAGACAGGAATTCCCCTGGAGCAGGATTTTAAACACATGGCCTCAGTTCAATGTGATGGGTCACAGTTTTAGATCTTTTACTGTTGCTCTTTTTTCATGGTGAAAATGTCAAATACCCTGCAGTTCTCAAGCCATGTGTGTGTGATGAGTCTTTCTCTGCAAAGAATATTTGGAGGGGGGAAAGCACTATCTCCATCAAATCTGTGCTCTCAAACAGGTCTGAGGACCCTGACCTTGGTTCAGTGTCTTTTCCCAGCTCTCAGCCTCTGGCCCAGTCTCTCTGTCTTGGTTGTCACATGTAATAAGGCCTGAGGGCATCTCAGAATTGTTTTGGGTGAAGCATTCCTCATTATAAAACACATACGTTTGATTCAGCTGTTTTGTGTTGTATCCTAATGCCAATCAATATGGAATCAGGTTTACTAATGTGTAAAGAGATTGTTATTCAACAAGATTATGAAAATGTCCAATGTCAATCAGATCAGCAGATGCACTGACAGGAAATATCTTCCATTCCTCCATCTGAAATCCATCATATCCGAATTAACTGTCAGTGCTGCCAAACAATATTCAGTCTGGTGTAATTTTAGAAAATTAGAAGTTATTTTATTTCAGTTAACATGTAATGGTTTTAGTTAGTTTAGTTTAGGGGTGGTTGATTGCGATTTCACTTTTTTAACGTTAGTTAGTGTTTAATGCTGCTGTTTGTGCATAAACAATATCTGCAAAGTTGCGGCGCTGAAAGTTCAACGCAAACGGATATATCGTCTTTTAAAATTCTGGCCGTTTAATGCCTACAAAAACGTCTCATAGGGACTACAACGAGTTACGTTCCGGGTTCGTTACGTCACAAACCCAGATAAAACCCGCCCCCAGGAACATGCAACAAAGGGGGCGAGGCCATGTTGTGCTGCTTTAGAGAAGAGGAAGAGAAAACTAGGGGTGCACATAAAAATCTATTCATATATGAATCGCAATTCTGTCTTCTAAGATTCTAATGGATTCACAAGTTTCAAAATCAATCTTCTAAAGCAGCGATTCTCAATCCTGTTCCTCATGTCGCCCTGCTCTGCACACGCTCTGCTCTGCATCTCTCTCGCTCTCTCATTCAGATTATCAGCTCAGCTACAACAATGAACTGTTACATTTATACACTTATTTTCACATAGCTATGAGAAGCGTTATACATAAACGTGTATGCGGTTGCCGTACTGTATTAAAGGGGTCATATGATGCGATTTAAATTGTTCCTTTCTCTTTGGAGTGTAACAAGCTCTTGGTGCATAAAGAAGATCTGTAAAGTTGCAAAGACTAAAGTCTCAAATCCAAAGAGATATTCTTTATAAAAGTTAAGAGTCAACCACGCCTACCTAAAACGGCTCGTTCTAACACGCCCCCAACATGTCTACGTCACGATGTGGGAAGATTTGCATAACGCCGCCCAAATGTTCACGCAAAGAAAGAAGGCTTAACTTTTATTCTCCTAGTAGAATTGTAGTATTGTTGTTGCAGCCGCCGCCATGTCGTGAAGGCGCCGTGTGTTTTGTTGTGAAAGCGAAACTACTTTGTTTGGTCTTCCAAAAGAGGACGATATTCGCTTTGTCATGCCTGGAGCTGATCCGTGCTGGTCACTGAGGAAATACTTCAACTTTGCGCTGTCAATCGCCAGATCGGCTTTCACCGTGGACGAAGTGCAGCCCAGCTCGGGGTCATCACATGTGGTTGCCGCAAGCCCGTCCGCCGAGCCGTTCTCAAGCCCACCGGCCGCCACTCACTCAAGCCGGCCTCCGCTCACTCTAGCCCCTGGCCTCTGCTCACTTCTAGGTCTCCGGCCTCCGCTCTCTCTAGCCCGCCGTGTGTAACGCTGTGTTTCGTTGTAAAAGCAAAACTACTTTGTTTAGCCTTCCAAAAGAGGACACGACTAAAAATCAGTGGTTAAGTTGTATTTACAACACTGTTCCAGAACAGTTCAACCCAAATATTCCGATTTGCCCAGCACATTTTATTCAGGACTGTTTCCTTATCCTGGTAGAATAGACTACAATGCCGGCTGTTCTGACTCACAGACTGTAAGTACGTTTTTTATGTTTAAAGAATTGATCACTGATGATTCAATAGTGAGTTTTGAGTAGTGTAGAGTAGCGTTTTTAGTTTGTCATTTCTCCGATCACAAATGCAGACATGGTTTTATGTTTACGTGGCGCGATGCAATGCAACACGTAAATAGACAGTATGAGTCATTATAATCTGTAATTATGTCCCCACTGGATGCAACAAATGCCTAGTTTATAATGGGTATTTTAAAAGGGTCATCAGATGCTCATTTTGCACAAACTGATATGATTCTTTAGGGTCTTAATTAAAAGTCTATAACATACTTTGGTTAAAATTTCTCAATGTTAGTATAAAAAACACCTTTATAAATCTGTCAAAATCAGCTCTGTTTTTATCAAGCCATTAGTCACCTTATTCCGCCCCACCCACTTTTAATACTTCGCTCTTCCGCATTTTGTCATCCGACTTCCGCTAAACTGATACGGCACATCCGGTAACTAGTTCAGTAGTTGTAAGATTGTTTATAGCTAGCTATAACTGTGGCGAAATGACAAAGAACGTTAATGCCGTAAATGTTATCAATTCGGAGCACGGTGAAAACTGCTGACCTGATGACCATCTGCAGACTAAGAATCTTGTCTAATCTTTTAATTGTACAGTGGAGTAAGGTAAGTGAATATTTATAAATTACATATTATAAAAGGAGGAGGCTGGAGCGTGGAAGTGAAAAACGCTGTATATTCAGGTGTGCATACTTATTAGGCAGATTTTCTTTTACAGATAAAATGAGCCAGCAAAGATTATATATCACTTATAAAAGATTAAATACAAAAATAATAGTTATTAAGATTGATGTGGTTTGGAATTGGTCAAATATACTTGGGGAAAATTAACTTGCCTAGTAATTCTGCACACAGTGTATATACAAAAGGTAAGGTAAAGGTAAGATTTGGTAGGTGTACATTAAGTGTAACATTAAGTCTAATCATGCTATCACCTGATACAAGGAATAAGGTAGGTTAACATCAAGTGTAATAATAATGAATGATTTTGAAATAAGACAACTGTGAAAGTTTAGAAATGTATTTTAAGTATACAAACTAGTGCTGGCCAACGATTAATTGCATTCAAAATGCAAGTTTTTGTTTACATAATATATGTGTGTGTACTGTGTATGTTCTGTACAGGGCTGAGGGCCTGTAAGCTGCTCATCTGGGTTCCATCACAGCAAGTTCTGCTACATGTCCCATACAATGAGCAATCTGTGCCAAGACTGTAGCTAGACTAAAAACCTTTTATTTTAAGTATATGCTTCCTCATGTGTCAGATGAGTTTCAGGCAGGCCGCCTGTTGCTTTCCACAAGATACTTGCAGCTTTGTAAATAAGCACGAATGAGAATAATTAGGTAAGGTAATTAGGTAATTGGGGTGGAATGTAGAGGCTGTAGGTGAAGACTGGAACTATTTTAAATTAGTTGTTTTAAATCAGTTGTGTTGAACAAGAGACAGACTGTGATTTGTGTTTTAGAAAATGTATAATTTAATATAAGTTGTATAAAATCAGTTGTGATTTGTTGATCAGTGTTTGTTGTTTTCAGGAAGCAAGAGACACCTTCTACTGACCATCCTGTAGAGGTAAAATTTTCAAGCATTTAATTTCCATATGTAATAAACCAAGATGGAATTAATTTGCAAACTTGACATGACTTATTCCTTCAAATCAGAGATAAAAGATAAAATTAAGATAAAAAAAAAACAGGTAACTTCTGGTGACATTGTAAAGGTTTATAAAAATAACTATTACAAAAGGTAACATCTGGTCACATTGTAAAGGTTTATAAAAATAACTACTTACACTATTTACACTGATTAGTTAAAGAAAAACCACAGCAAAATGTATCGACAGTCGTGGAACGCACCTACAAATCAACACATTCATCCTCTACATCAGAAATTATGTCACTGCGAAGGTTACACAGGGCTGCACAAATTCTCAAAATGTTATCAATCTTAGGGGTGAGGTTAATTGGAACTGTTTGAGAAAGGATTTTGAAGTTTTTCAGTCGGCATATGACCCGCTCAACATGGACACGTACATTGGCAATGCGCCTAGTGTTGGTGGTGTCTTCTTCAGAGAGTTGCATGCCTCTCTTGGTGAATGCTGGAATGACAAGTTTCACCTTCCTTTCATACAGGAAATCAGTAATGGTGAAGCCTCTGTCTGCCATTACTTCATCGTCTGGACGAAGGTATTCCAGGAACCCTGAATTTGCAGTTATGAATTTGTCACTGCACCTTCCTCCATACGCTGGTGAGATGAACATGATCAGTCCACATGGTGCAATAGAGACCAGGTATTTGATGGTGTTCTGGCCGTAGTAATGGCTGTAGGACTCGCCTCTTGAGTCAAGGTTGCGTGGCTTTTGAAGGGGTGTCTCTGAACAGTCGATCACACATGTTGTATTTGGGAATTGTTCTCTGAAACACTGAAGCATTGTTGCCTGGATTATCTCCCTGGGAAGCCATGGTATGTAATCCCTCATGTTCTCCTCCATGATGTCAATCCAACATGAAATCACCTTGCTTACAATGGACTGAGAAACACCAAACCTTTCAGCAAGATCACCCTGCAATAAATTAAGACGCAGCTTTATCAGAGTCAACAGGAGCTGATCCCAAGTGTAGCTGGAAGCTGTTGGTGTATGTACTGGACCTGGTAAGGTGCTCGGCAACTGAATGAAATGCATCCAATGTCAACCCTGTGTATAGCTGACAAAGGTTGTTTTTTCTCAGCAGAGTTATGTACAATGGCACCGGCTCAATGCATTGTGTTCCCATATCAGATGTAGGTGGCTTCAGGTTGAGATGTGATTTTGAACTGTAGTTGTGGTCAGAGACAGATGGATCCTCCCATTGTGTTTCTGCATCACAGTTCAGGGGCATGTGGATGTGATCACCCTCACAGTT
Source organism: Sinocyclocheilus grahami (assembly GCF_001515645.1). NCBI lineage: Eukaryota > Metazoa > Chordata > Actinopteri > Cypriniformes > Cyprinidae > Sinocyclocheilus > Sinocyclocheilus grahami. The sequence goes on from NW_015505184.1 coordinate 4,494,902, forward strand.
GTCCACTGCATCACTGGTGGTCAGATACATCTGTGGAAATAATATTAAACATTTTTACATTAATACTTAAAATACATCATTACATCATACATACAATTAATATATGATGGAACCCATACTTAGAATAGTATGTGTGTGAGAGAGAGATGCATTAAAAACAAAACAGTATAGACGCTCTAACTGTAGTGTTAAAATGTAGATCAATATCTGACTGAGAAATGTAGCTAGCTGGCCTGCTATCATCTGCAATCTCTGTAAATTACAGGAATAATGTGAGCTATTGTAATGTACCATAATATCTTGTAGTATCGTAAATATGAAATAAATGGTGGGCAATGGTAATCATGCAAAATTCGTTGTACTTTGTTAACTGCTCGTTACTGATCTTAAATGTATTCACAGAACGGACTTCATAAATCTAATGTTAGGCGAACAAGCCCATAGCTAGCTAAGTTAACATTAGCTTACCTGAATCTGACAACCTTTTCAGCACCCGGCGTGACTTCTTTACCGGAACATCGTAGCCGAGCCATTTCTCGGGGTAAGGGTGTTCGTCAGTCGGCTTCTCGTCCATGAAATGGTACGAACACACATAAGAGCGCTTGGGTGGGTGCTTCAAATTTAGCGCCTTCAGCCATTGCCTCAGGTGCTCCTCTTCTTTAGGTGGCGGGTGTAAATTGTAAAGTGCACCACAACACTCCGACCGCTTCACATTGTGTTCGTAACATCGTTGGTGCAATTGTTCTCTTCTCTTAATCCAATTGTTATGGCAGCCCCTAACTGAGCATATAATACTTGACATTTGCATTTGTTCTGTTATCTAGCCACTATCTTAGGTAGGTCCCTCTCAGCCAGAAGTAAGATGACAAAACGAACGCAATGGCGGCACCATTGTTGCCATGGAAAATAAGGTGAATAGTCCATGTTGCTTTAAATGTTAATGAGCTCTGCTGGCCCGCCCCTCTCTTCCGAGCTGCTCTCAGAGAGACTGTTTACTTTAGCCGCATTCATAGTGAAACTTGCTAATTAGCTCATTATTAGGAAAGGTGATTTGCAAAGATTCATTACAAAACATTATACTCACTTCTTCTGTAGATGAGGCTGGATCACGAATGATTCGAGGGAACATAGATGCATTTAGGCTGATCGGGAGTGGCGCATTCACTTCAAAGCAAAAGTAACGTTAATCCTCTGCATCTTCAGCAGCTCAGAGGTCGGGAGTAAATGACGATTGCTATATTCATTATTACGTCCAACAATAAAGCACCTCAATCATTTAATCGGAGACATATTGTCTTCCCCTGCACCAGAGTCAACACCATGGCGGACTGATGACAACTCACTCAGGGTGGGTCTAAGGTAAGACACCAGTCCAGTCTGTGCTGAATCACTACTGGCAATCAGCTATCGTGGGAGGGGCCTGTACAGAACTATGTCATTCTGACAGGAATCTCAGAACAGCCTGGTTTGAGAAAGGGGATTTTAAAATAGGGATTTTAAAAAAAGCACTGGATGGATTTTTATAATTATAGGATGGATGTGTACACACACTTCCAACATACATTTATGTTCAAACAACTAAAAAAGTGAATTTTGCATCCGATGACCCCTTTAATGTTTTTGTCTCGTCACTCCGGCCGGGACAAGGCATCACAATATGGCAAGGGGCGTAACATTTCCGTCACACGCTTGAGGTATTCGGCCAATCACAACACACTGGATAGCTGGCCAATGAGAGCACACCTCGCTTTTCAGACCGATGAGCTTTGTAAAAATCGATGCGTTTCAAAAAGGCGGGGCATAGAGGAGAAACAATAATGTACAGTATGTGGAAAATTATGTGTTTTTTTTACCTTAAACCGCATAAACACATTTCATTACACCAAATACACAAAATAATGGTCTTTTTAGCAGCATCATATGACCCCTTTAAAGTGTTAATCAGGATAAAACTGTATATTAAAAGCTAACAGAAGCAGTAGCATTTACAAATAACAGCGTATCTAAATGTATGAGACAACAACAAACAAAAAACATACCATTAAGAGCCGTGCTTGCACAGGTTCTGCGCAATCCTCTTCACTAATATCCTCTGCATCTCAATTGGGCTCAAATTGATAAGCAATATAGACGACGCCATTGTTTAAAATACAACCAGAGCACATGCCGCTGAGGCGAGGGGCGGGACGTTCAGACGCGCACTAGAGGCGGTGTAGCCAGTCACAACACACTGGACCAGCTAACCAATCTGAGCCCATCGCGTTTTTCTGAGGGAGGGGCTTCATAAAAGCAGGACATGATCAGCGCGTTTATAGGAGAAGGGACAGAGCGGTGTGGAATAAAGGTAAATTATGTGAAAAATAATGTGTTTTTTTAAAACGAAGCATTAACACATGTTGGACTGCACCCCATAAACACAATCAAGGCTTGGAAAATCAAAACAGTCAACCACCCCTTTAATAAAAATAACAACCCTGATACAGTCATGAAGTTATGAGAGTTTCCAAGCCCAAAATGCTGGTGACTCTGTTAGAGAATTAATGTTTCAGAGCCTGTCTACTTTCATTTTGAGGGAGCTGAACTGAGCGTTTTGGTCTTGCCGATAATTGGCAGTGCTCAGATGTCACCCGTGGTCCCGCTTCTCTTTGAGGCCCAGACTCGCCTCAGGAGCGAGACCCTGTCGCCTGCTCATTATCATTAGCGGTTAGCCCTGATTGCTCAGATGGTGCTAGGCACCCCTGCACCCAGGGATTTTAATGCCAAGCCTCCTGTGATGAAGAACAAGAAGAACTCTGGCTATGCATGCAAGCAAGGGAAAGGCCAATCAGGAGAAATGACCGACCTTTCAAAAGAGTGATGGAGTCGTAAGAAAATTCATTTCCAAAATCATTTCCTAGCCAAATGTAGGATGGTCATTACTGAGAGAAACCACAATGGAAACTTTGCATGTCTAAAGGAGTTTTGTTGCTATTGAGTTGCTTTGTACAGTGTTTGGTTTGTTTCATCTCTTATTAGTTTGGTTTGAAATGTATTTTTAAGGATGCAGCAATATTTAATTTCTGTCTGATTAACTCATAACTATGGAAGCTAATTTCTGCCACAGAATAAAACAATTTTTAAAAGTGAGTGTGACTTTTTATTTTGCAATTCTGACTTTCTTTCTCGCAACTGCAAGTTAGCATCTCGAAATTCAGATTTTTTCCCCTCCGAATTAAGGCGTTGTACCTCGCAATTTCAAGTTTATTTCTCACTGACGAGTGGGGCGGGGCCGAGAGCCGTGGGAACGGAGCGAGGCCGGTGGAGTTAATGATAATGAGTGACACCTGCGCCACTGACCGGTCTGAGTCCCACGGAGGAGCTCCGGGAGGATTTTATGTTGTTTTGTTTGTGCGCAGCAGTCATCCATGAGGGGCTATCATGCTATTTTCAGTTTGTGTTTGTTTATTTTATTATTAAAGTTATGTTTAAATGTTTGCCGGTTCCCGCCTCCTTCTTTCCGATCTACGAACGTTGTTACGCTCACAATTCTTAGAAAAAAGATATAAAATCAGAATTGCAAGAAATAATGTCAGAATTGTGAGAAAACCTATCAACTCGCAATTATGAGAAATAAAGTCACAATTCTGAGAAACAAGTCAGGATTGTGAGATTAAAAAGTCACAATAACCTTTCCATCGGGCATTCTTGGCTAACCATTTTTGTTTTGAATGAAAAAAAAAACTCCCTGCACATCCATGCAGCCTAGCATGGATAAGAGCAGGGAGAGCAGCGATAACCCCCCAGAGTACACAGAACAGAACCAACATAAATGTATTGCAGACATTGTTAAAGTTCAATAATTTAATGTACACATTTTAGAATTAGTCTGATTCAAAGGAGAATCAGAAGGCTGAATCCTGACTGACAGAGGAGGAGTTGGGGATGGAGAAGGGTAATTAGCTATTGAGCAATGCGAAAACTGCTGATAATACTGAGGGACCTTATATATGAATGCTTAGATAGGTGTCGTATTCCCATAGGTAGATGGGGATCAACTGAGAGTCAGCTGATGTGAGCTTGACTAATGTGACCTGCCAGAACTAACACTACACTTGATATTTATTTAAAAAAAAGAAAATGACATTACATTTAACAGTGCCATATTAATATTTTTTTTAGATGACGGCAAAGATAATATAATTATATATATATATATATACCACATCGCCGGCAGCACATGTTGCTTCTAAAAAGACTTAATGGCTGTCCATAATACTCAAGAATTGAATATTATGAGATTCTTGGTAATTATGGTTTATTCTACAAAGTGTAATTGCACCCTATTGGTCTCATTGTGATCTTACTTATTTTCTGGGTAGATTGTGATTCCCCTAGAACCAGTTTTTCTTACAGTAAATAAAATAAATGGCTACCATCTTCTCTACAGATGGACTGTTCCATTTGTAAGATGTTTGGTACAGAAGCAGACTTAAGTAGTTCTGACTGGCTACTACCAGACCACAAATCTATCCACCTCTGCTTCTAGACACCAACTCTGAATGGAGCTTCAGGACCGCAGATGACTCAGAGAGGCTTGTACTGGACCAGAAAGTTTAAAGTCAAAACTGACTCATTTTGTGCCAATGATACAGTCAGTCATGCAAAAAAGGGAATATAAAATAAACAGTAAACACTATAAAGCACTGTTGTTTGAACAGTTTTCCTTGTGCTTTTATTAAGCTTGTGTCACTGGGGATCTCTCTATGGAGAGATCTATGGAGAGCTTTGTGCTGTTTCTCTCTTGGTGCCAAGAGGGAGTTCGACAAGTCTGCTGTGATTGGATCTTTCTTTTTCATCAGTCATCCAGTGGGAGGGCCAAGCTCCTATCAGTAAAGCAGGGCACCATCTGGTGCTAGAGTTATCCAGACTGAAGTGGGTTGGGGGGCTCATAAGGAGGGCTAATTAATGGAAACACTATAATGGGCAGGATGTCAGAAAGGCAATGATACCTCCCATCCTTTGATCAATACAAATTAGTCATACATTCACTTAAAGCGCATTATGAAAATGAAGAACTAAATGTCATTTAGACAGTAGATAAAAACTCGACACAGTATCATTATATAACTATGAAAGTCCTGAATGGTGTATTTTAAAAACAAATGCATTTACTCAAGTCTAATGTTTCAGATCTATTTTCTTTAATACCTAAAGTGCAGTTTATAAGAAAAAATTCTCTGAGCCAGATGAGCAGAAAATTGGTTCAAAGCAGCAGCTTTTATGAGGGAAGTGGCTTTCGAAAGTGGAAATGTTTTGATGAAGGCGTTTAATTGTGCGTGGCTGATTACTGTTGACTCACTGAAGGCCTCTACATGTACTTATGTGGCAGAATCATTACCAAAATGTAAACTTGTGCAAAGAGGAACGTCTGCTAGAAAATGAATGTAAACAATTGGAATTACACAGAGGAAATTGTTCTCTCAACCAAATCATCAGAAATGTGAATAATCACACCCTAACCACATCCACACTAACATAGCACATTACTATGGCCAAAAATACCATAACAAGCCACAGAATATAAATGTTATATATATCTGTAAAAATACTAATTTACAGTATTTATTAGGGGTGTAACGATACACAAACATGACAGTTTGGTATATACCTCAGATTTGACGTCACAGTTCTGTATGGTTTCAGTACAGCAGGGGGAAACATTATATTTTTAAATATAATAATCAACACTCAACTTAAAAAATTTATGCAAACATGTAAATTGCACATAATGCAGTTTTTAAATTAACTTATAAATTATAAAATGTATAGGCTATTTGTTGATGAAATATATTAATTTACACAGTGGCTGTCATAACTTTTTATAACTTTTAATAGTTATAAAATAACTAGTTTAATAACTTTTGATTTATTTAAACATGCATTAAATAATTAAGACATCACTAACAGGTAAAGTAATATATAATGAGTATATAGTCTAATATTCTGAGCAATGCTTGAAAGATGCGACTTTGATTCTTATCAAAAGTAACAATATGTAAAAGTTTCCAATGACGTTTCACTTGTACAGTGCTTTAAACAATGCTGTATTTGTTTGGCTCTTCGAGACAACATTTTTTAGTACGAATACGTGTACCATTTCAGCCATAATATTTATCATATAATATTAGTGAAAAAATCATAATAAATGGTACTATATATATGAATTCTGTATTCTAATATAATGTTATGTGTGTATAATATTTTACAATTTTTCAGATTTTTTTATTTGGTACAATTTTAAGGCAAATGCTCTGAATTATATATTTACTTTTCTTTATTATTACTCCTGCATACCTTGGTGTCACTTTGAAAGATGTTGCAGGCCTATTGTTTGGCTGGCTTACATGAAATAAAATGATATCGGGAGTATTAGGCCTACCCATGATGCCTGCCAAAACAGGATCAGACTTCAAAGCCAGCAGACAGAGAAAGCACATTAAGCTAATTTGATCATTTATATCTTCATTTCTCACCCTTTCACCCCTGTTTTTGACTTTGTTTTAATTGCTTTCAATTCTTTGGTAAATCCTGATGATCATAATGCGGTTTCCATAGTAACGCTATCTGCAGTGCATGAACAGCATTGTAGTTGCTGTGGGAACAGACTGGACTCACCTCAAAAAGAGATAGTGATTATATGCATGGAATTTCAGCCCTTTTATTATAACTTACAGAGGACACACACACACACATTTGGCTACAGTGGGAAATGGCTGCAGAAGCAAGAATCTTACTCTGTAGATACTGGATATCATATTAGGTAAAATGATCCCTATTGTGAAAGCACTGGCCATGTGAACTATACATGCTACAGCCTATATGCAGTATATTTTTTAAAAAGTTTGGTGTAGTAGCAAAAATCATCGTGACTGAGACTGTACTAGTAGTGGTGAGTAGGTGTAAAAACTATCTTATCGAGTAAGTTTCTGTCTACACCTACACCGCTGTCCAGGCACATTTACTTGGGCACTGGCCAGGTCTGATTCCCTCCTACAGACCCATTCATCTGCCATCCACATGGCATAACCATCCTGTTTCTTCTAAGTCAATGCTCTATGATGTTAGTGTCTAAATCCCCATATAACCAATCCAAACCACCATGTACGTTTCTCCTCCTCTTAAATAATGCAATACCTATTAAGAATTCATTTAGCCAGACTTCATTTGTCAGACTTGTGTGTTTAATATTCATAATAATATGGTTGTGAATATGTATTGTGTAATTAAAGATAGCAGTCTTTTGGATTGGCGATATAGAAAACTTCTCTTGCCATACACAGTATTACTCGATCATCTATGGAAAGATAATCTGAATTATGTACAAACCTTGTGCTTTGTGCTCCACTGCTACTCTTTTATATATAAAATATGACTTTGTATGTCCTCAGCATATTTGTCTGTAGCCAAATTTGATGCCTCAACAAAGAGTGCCAAAAAGTTAACAAAATGAAGTACGGAATTTAGACACTGATGTATTACACTTTGTGTCAGAGAGCTGGAGCGGTTGCAGAAACAACTTTGCTGCATACTTTTATCCTACATGTAGCTTACTTTATGAAAAAAATGTAATAGTAACTTTACATTGTAAACATATACAGTTAGGTCCATATATATTTGGACACAGGCACAATTTTAGCTGCTGAACCAAACCAATTTAAGTTATATAATGAATATTGGCTTAAAGTGCACACTCTGAGCTTTAATTTGAGGGTATTCTCATCAAAATTGAAGAAAAAGTTAAAGAATTACAGCTCTTTAATATGTACCTCTCCCCTCTTTCAAGGGACCATAAGTGACTCAAAAACTGTTTCACGGACAGTCGTGGGCTATTCTTTCATTATTTCTACATCAGTTAAGCAGGTAAAAGGTCGAGTTGATTCTAAGTGTGCCATTTGCATTTGGAAGCTGTTGCTCTGAACCCACATCATGCGGTCAAAGGAGCTCTCCATGCAAGTGAAACAGACCATTGTTAGGCTAGGCTTCAAAATCAAAACAAATCCATCAGAGATATAGCAGGAACATTAGGAGTGGCAAAAATCAACAGTTTGGTACATTCTGAGAAGAAAAAAAAAGAGCGCACTGATGAGCTCAGCAACATAAAAAAGGAGGACAACAGTGGTGGATGATCGGAGAATCCTCTCCATGGTAATGAAAAACCCTTTCACAAAATCCAGCCAAGAGAAGAACACTCTCCAGGAGGTAGGCATGTCACTGTTATAGTCTACAATCAAGAGAAGACTTCACAAGAGCAAATACAGAAGGTTCACCACAAGGTGCAAACAAGGCCAGATAAGACAGAAGCAGCCGGAAGAATTCTGAAGTGTATAGGGATATACTGTCTACCCACATTCAGCCAAATGCAGCAAAACTGATTGGATGGCGCTTCATAGTACAAGTGGACAATGACCCAAAACATACAGCAAAAGCAACACAGGAGTTTTTGAATGTAAGAAAGTTGAATATTCTGCAATGGCCAAGTCAATCTCCTGATTTTAACCCGATTGAGCACTTGCTGAAGACAAAACTAAAGGCAGAAAGACCCACAAACAAACAACAACTGGAGTCAGCTGCAGTAAAGGCCTGGCAAAGCATCACAAAGGAGGAAACCCAATCGTTGGTGATGTCCACGTGTTCCAGACTTAAGGTAGTCATTGCCTGCAAAGGATTCTAAACAATTAAAATATTAACATTTGAGCCCCTGAAAATGGGGGGACTGTGTATAAAAATGGTTGCAATTCCTAAGCATTTTATGTTATATTTTTGTTCAACCCCTTGAAGTAAGTGTAAAGTCTGCACTTCAATTTCATCTTAATTGTTTCTTTTTTTAATTCTATTCTGGTGGCATACAGAGCCAGAAAATGGTGTCAGTGTCCAAATATATATGGTCCTAACTGTATACCTCTGTGCCAGCTTTGTAGTTTCTTTTTAATGCAATTATTATTAACTTGGTTTTCCATAGTTAATCTAAATTGTTTTTATATTCACCAATCTAATCATAAATCACTAAAGAATATGTTAACTTCTCTCTAGTTCATTTAATTCTGAAATAATATTTGACCAAGGCTGTTTCTCATGACTGAAAATGTAAATATCAGTAAAAACAATAGATATAAAATGACACTGATAGACTGATGCTAAAAGTGTAAAATGAAGGAATTTAAGACTTTGTGTCATATAAAAGATATTTAGTATGTAACAACAACAGCAATCTAATATTTCTGCTCCTATTGTGATGAAATATAAATGATTGGTGGGAATTGGAGACAACTCCAAAAAACCTGGAATCAAACACTCCTAGTGTTTGTTCGGTTTGTAACATCTGCCTTGCCTAGAATATAACATTCACATGAAAACTACAGTTCAGGAAGTCCAAAAAACATCTTATTCAAATAAAAACAATACATGGCCTATGTTACTAATATCCTTCAGAAAGATAATAAACTATTCAAACATATAAGAGAAAGAAAAGAAAAGAAAAGAAAAGAAAAAGGTTCAAAGTATGAGCTGACCACTGGTTGATCATGGGTTATTATATTGGAACAGAGACAAAGAGATGAGTAACAAAAAAAACGTCAGCACCTGCCGTCTATAAACACCTCACTGGTCAAACAGGAAATTAAACTAGCTAAGTAAACTCAGGTAATGTTAACACTAGCCTCCCCAACCAGAAATGCAAGCAATATGAAAATATTGAGCATATGTGCTTGTCACACACCACTGAACAGTGAATTTTCCTCTTTTTGTCAGTTAACTCTCCATTTGAAGACTAAAAAAACACCCCAAGGTTGTTACACACTAAGCAAACTTGTGAGTCTATTATTTGAATATCATTTGGCACGGAGAATTCAAAGTACAGGTCAGATAGAGAGTTCTGTGCTTTAAGAATAATCTTGGTGCTGTCCTTGAATGAGCTCCAAACACGTTGCCAATTATATCTGGTATCAAAGGTCACTGGTGCAGGGGCTAAAAAAACAGACAGAGCGAGAGAAACAGACAGAGAATACGACATAAAAACATAACAGCGAGCTGCAAATGAGTCTTTTACCGGAGCATTTTCGTCATGTAGGTGTCATGAATAATGAGTCTGAGGTCTGCAGGAGTGTGTGGGCAGCTGTCTGATAGTCCTCTGGTAGTAACCACTGCTGCTATTAGATGATATAAACAATCAGTTCACAAGAAACAAAGAGAGATTTAAAAGAAGAGGGAGAGGATAGAGAAGGGAAAGATGTCCATTTAATAGGATCTTGCTAACAAGACATGCATGTCCATTACTCATCCCTTGTTGTGAAGTTTACCTGGATTGTTTTCTTTGGCTGACAGAGGAAACAATTAGGCTGAAGGAGACAATGGATGTTTAATGAGTCTTATGAGCAGAAATAAACATAAACCTACAGAGGAAGATAAATCCTTTCCATTAACCCAGGTAGATTATTGCTTGTGTGAAACCTCATATTACAGCTGCAAATAATTGGTCACACTTTCAGTGAAAGGAAACACTTTCACTTTCATTTCAAACATGATCTGTATTGCATCAAAAATGGTTAACTGAATATCTAGGTTGACCTCTGCACCATCAACTTTGCCCAGGGCTTGTCATCTGCTCATCACAAACAATGTCCATGACTACCCTTTGATATAACTCATTATGTTTGACCAACTTTAATTGTACATGATACAACAATTTTTTACTATAAGCTGAATATTCAATGAAGTATTAATATTAGCCATATTACTAAATTATATATCTATTTCCTGCAATATATAGTATAGTTTGATTGACAACTAAAATAAAACATGTGGAAAGCACTTCCTCCTTTATTTATTTATAGAAGTTTATTTATTTAGCTATTCTAACAATGTACAATTTTGTGGTCACGTGGCATGCTAGCAGATAGCTTTCTCCAGGTATAATGGACCTTTGCACAGGTCATGTGTGTTACATACCTATTCCCATGCTATGATTTTCTATTTTAAGTCATGGTTTTTAGTAATTATGTCTAAATGCATGTGTGTGATATGAAGCAGAGCTTGTTATGCTTAGCTGTAGTGCAGCCTGTTGCCAGACAGTGAGACATAACTCACAATCTAAGATTGATGTCTCAAAACAAGCTGGAAGGAGACATGATATTTCCTTGCCTTGTGCAGGAGAAGAAATGAAAATAAACACACCATTGGGAAGTTAATAATGTGGAGCAGTACAGATAATCACAGGAAAAGGAACAAATTATCTTTTTTTTTTTTTGATTGCCATGTGAGGAAAAAGAAGAGAGCAAACAGAACCGTGAGAATGGAAGATCGTGTCTCCAGAGCTGCGAGAGATTTCCACCACCACCGTATTAGACAACTGGTTGGTGAAGTGATGACAGAAATAGAGAGCGAAAGAAAGAGGTCTAGAAAACAAGAGATAGTGGGAGTGAGAAATGTCTGTCAGAAGAGAACAAACAGTCACATCATTAGGAAAACATTATCTCATTTTTTTTCTCTTATGCCTTCCTAGGAATTGTTTTAAACTAGAGGAATCTACTGAGCTAAACACAACTGGGTCACAGGAATGGTCACATACAGCAGGGAGAATCAATGCCAAACGTAAAGAACAAAATGCAACTACTCAAACAATCATGCAGAATTATGGTAGCAAAATAAAGGACATTTACAGATCAGGAAAAAAATGGATTTCCTTATCTTTTGTTGTTAATGTAAACAGCAAGGTGACTATTACACTATTACACTCATCCTCAAAGACCATGATCAAAATGTCCCAGAGAACATTAAATAAGAAAAAGATATGACAAACTACACATATATATATATATATATACGGGGCTAAAGGCACACCCTAAGGAAAAATGTGCTTTTCACTGAGCCCAAAATGTGTGATTGCAGAAAAAATATATTGTTTGTATTGAAGATTTATGGAGCAACAGATTTTGTGTGAAATAAATCATACAAGTCGTTTATTTTGTTTAAAAATATTATAAATGTATGAGGTGGCAAAAGGGGCCTTTTACCCTTAAGTTAATACCTGTTCAAAACAATCACTTTAGCAAAGTTTGTACCATTTTCTACTTATTTTGATAAATAAAAGAATAAATGTTTGTTCAATAAATATTGCATTAAAATATGTTAATATAAAACATATTTTAAAATACAGAAATATAATCATTTTAAAAAGTAAAGATTCTGAAAGCATTGAAGAAGATCCCATAAAAATATAATATAGATTTACAGTAGTAACAACAAATAAAATTGTATTATATGATATGATTAATATCATGTTTTTAAATATGGTGGTTTCATTCTAAACATGGTGATTAGCTCGAAGATGGACACCCAACATAAAATATGATATTTACCATCTGAATCTAACCATGTCATGTCATTAAAACGAAAAGTCAGCCTTCTATTAATTATCATATTAATTACTGTGCACCTTTAGCCGCAACAGCAGGGGCGCTTTTTACCCCAAATACCATACTTTTACATAATCTTTCGTTATTTAAAAACTGTTGCTTTAATTATCTTAAAGGGGTCATATGATGCGATTTCAAGTTTTCTTTTCTCTTTGGAGTGTTACAAGCTGTTCGTGAATAGATAAGATGCGCGGCACGATGCAACGCAACATGTAAAAAGACAGTATAAGCCATTATAATCAGTAATTATGTCCTCACTGGATGCAACAAATGCCTCGTTTCTAATGGGTTTTATTGGTTTTGTCTCATTGCTCCGGGACACGGCATCAAAATAGGATTGAGGTATTCAGCCAATCACAACGCACTGGATAGCTGGCCAATCACAGCACACCTGGCTTTTCAGACCGATGAGCTTTGTAAAAATCGACGCGTTTCAGAAAGGCGGGGCATAGAGGAGAAACAATAATGTACAGTATGAGGAAAATAATGTGTTTTTTTAACCTTAAACCGCATAAACACATTTCATTACACCAAATACCAGGGCCGGTTCTTGACAGCTATAGAAGGGTGGGCTGGCAGATATCCTGGGTGGGCATTTTTCCTGTTGCGGGTTGATTGTATTGCAAGGGGAAAAAATCTAGATATTTATACTGTAGATATTGCTATATTATCTACATTAACTATAGGCTGTTATATGTACACTGGAAGAAAAAAAAAAAAGCTTTCATGGGCAGCCTAGAATATCATGCACTTTCACAACAAAATAAACTTTTTTTCTTTATTGAATAATAATAATAATAATAATAATAAAACCTCTTTCTTCTCTTTCTCTGTATCATTGTTTCTGCACTGGTGATTTTTTCAACTAACTTTTTTATTTATACCAAACAAGGCCATAATCATATCTAGAACATTACATTATTGTTTTGAGGAAAATATTAAGACCAGACCACTATGGTAGTGGTAAAGGAACTAAATAAATAATAAAAACATTTTGTAAAGTAATCATTCTGAAATGCAAATAATATTTTTAGCCATTTTAAAATATGCACCCATTCGACTTTAGTTGTATTCCTAATATCTTGAAAGCGCAAGACAGAAAAATGCTATTGTCGTCACAATAATTATGAATTACATGAATCATGTAAATGACAGCCCAACTTTGACAAAAAGAAAAAGAAAAGAAAGAAAGTCGAATAGTTTGCATCACTGGATAATACAGTTGAGCCGACTGTTGCTATAGTAAGTCATTCTTACATTCAACATTAACAGCAAGTCAAAAGGCATACGCTTTCAACTGTATAGCCTATGCATTTTAGACGCTTATATATGCTCGTGCCCCGTCCATGCAATGAATGCACGTTATTGAATGATGTTTTTTTTCTTTTAGAACATTAAAACTGCTCAGGTAATTTCAGTGGTAGGCTATGATACATATTCGTGTATTAAACTCCTCATAACTCGCAAACTCCCCGTGATAGCGCGCAAATATTTCTGCCCGTTTTTGCTCGTTGTCAGCCTCTGCTTTTCTGCAACAGACTGAAGCCTCCGCGTGGATTCAGCGCGCCTTACATTCAGCTAATAAAAGAAATATGCTGCAATTTTCTGGAGTTATTTTATGATTGTCTGGGCAGTCTCAAGCTATAGCTTAAACTTCTCAAAATACAGTCGGCTTCATAGTTTCAATCTATGCACAAAAAAATTTACGTAATCTTTATCTAATTCTGATTGGGTGGGTAAGACAGTCATTTGGGTGGGCTCAGCCCACCCCTGCCCATGACTGGAGCCGGCCCTGGCAAATACACAAAATAATGTTCTTTTTTGCAACATCATATGACCCCTTTAAAACTGAAAATCATTAAGAAGACCTTTGTCTCAAAATATATTCAATAATTTTAGCTATTCTCATTTGCTACTTAAATCTACAACATTTTAAAAAGCATCAAATATTAGATCCAAGTAAGCACAGACAGAATCAACTTTGCGCTGCTTCCCGCGATCGCGTCAAGGATCAGCCGCCTTTGCACGTGCATCTTGAAAAGCGGATGTTTTGGGAAATGCTATGCCAAGATTTTATGCCATCTAGTGGTTTAGAGGAAAATAAAATCAAAGGCACCTTTTACCCCAGGGCGCATTTAGCCCCGTTTTACCAATATATATATATATATATATATATATATATGATATTAAACAGCGCCTGAAAATAGGCTAACTTCCGTCAACATAACCAATGTAACCACCTGCTTGCACAGGGAGCTGCTGGGGACTATTTTCAGGCACTGCGTAATATCATTGCGCCTGCTGCACCCATAGTATGGCAGCAAAGTTCCTTGATTATTACGCCGGAATGAGAGTATAGTTCCTAGACATATCGGCCTAGAAAATCGCAACTTTTCATTTTCCGTCAGTCTTAGTACGCAATGAAACTACAGAAGGGTCAAGTTTTAAATAGGAAAAATATCGAAACTCTTTGGTCATTTTTGAGCGAGATGCTAACGGTCTAATCAGATTCAATGATCTATGCTAAGCTACAGCTAAAAGTGCTACCGCCAGACCCGGAGATCGGCTTCGAAAACGGTAAAACTCAACTGTTTAACTCTAGGGGACTTGGAAAATTAGCCTATTTTCAAAAATAGTGGAGTGTTCCTTTAAGGCACTGGTTTAACATGACAAATGCAGCCAGTAAAGCTACAGCAGCTTAAAAGAACTAAACAAAAATAAATTTAAGAGCTGACAACAGAGTGAAAGGAGGCGCAGAGCCCGAAGACTCTAGCAGATATCAGAAGAAAAATGTGTCTGCTTTTTGTGGAATAAACACAAGGTTAGAGCCATCCACAGATAACACTCATTCATCACAGCAAACAATAGGCACACTGAGAAGTTAACTGAACAACGATGGACCATTTGTGAAGCCGTACAAAGAATTCTCCAAAAAAAAATCACGAGCATATCATGCATGAGTGACATTACATTATGCCTGGCTTCCTGACTTCCAGAGGCCTTGTTGGAGACATGTGGACCCCTTTAGCCCCTATCATGAATTGCTCATTGTTTGATTCAGTGATGCATCCCTTGTCATAGTCCTGATGAAGGGAGTAGATCCAGACCAAGGCCAGTACAAAGGGCTATGTCAGCATGAGAGGAGGGGAGGATGGGAACAAGACCGTGGAGGCTGGAGCGAGGGATAAAAACACTGCAGGCTGGGACTTGTCTGAAAAAACATCTGCTTGTTATTGAAGCCTTGAAACTTAGTCTATGCCATTGTTTTATTCCTTTGAAAGAGATGAAGGCGCAAAATCTTGAACCTTCATAGTCACGATGAACCGCGCAAAGTGGGTACACAACGTTTCGTTAAATAAACCAGTGTTGCAGATGAAAGAACGCCACTGTGTACCGCTTTACTGGGGAGCTGCATGTTCTTTAAGTGTAGAGGTGATGTGATTTAGTGATTGTGGGTGAGATATTCTCATGAATATGCACATAAACTCAAACACACATAGACAGACCTCACTCACAGAAACCATTGTGCTTCATAAAGCACATGAAGGTGATTTCAGGTTTATTTTTATATGGAGACATTTTGTCCCCACAACGTAGGCAAAACCTGACCTATGCAAAAACACTCAACATTTTTTCAAACATTTACTGGCACTGCCAACATTTTCTCAGGCCCCAAAACAATGTTACTAGATACATTTTTCCAGTGATTAAGATTGATCATTTTAGAATTTAAATGATAAGTTTACTCTTTTTATATCGTATAGATCTTATATTTGGGAAAATTCCACATTCACGAAGCACAATGCATTAACTGTAAACCTATTTGTAAAATATTTACTTCTGATTTACTTTTGCTTTACTCATCACTTCAAAGAATCGCCTCTAATAAAAAAGCCTTAAAAATCTTATTAAAAAAATTATAAGTTGTAACTTTTATGATTGTAAAATGATTGTATAACTGTATGACTGTATACATTTTATTTATTTATTTATAATTAATTATATTTAATTACCTTTTAAACCTTAACCTTTTAAATCCCCCATATGTTCTTGTTCTAATGTTTCTGTTACTTTCTGATATTGCTAATAAAATATAAATACATATAAAAATAGAGCTTATATTTAAAAATGTACTTTCTTATTATGCATTTTCATATATAAATGAATAATTTATGTGCAAATAAATAATATAAGCATTAATATTAGGTTAAGAAAATCTGCATCAGGAAATTATATCCTGGAAACACATGAACAGAGAGAGGGAGAGAAAAAAAAACTCTTTCACTAAACACTTTTGCCATACATGGCAAAACATTGTGAATTTAACTGTAACTTTCAACCAATTCATATAGATTCTACCAAGACTATCACAAGTTATTCTAGCAATTTCGACAAAATATTGTCTGTGCTAGCTAAATTATTTTATCTACCTAACAAATTTGAAAAGCTGACAAGCAGAATTCACAACCACATGCCACAGAAAACCACATGTTTAAATTTGTAAGGCATACAAATTCATGTACATGATCAAAAAAAATTATATATGGTGTTGGTCCAATAGAACAAGTGACAGTACACTATAAAAATTGTAGTAATTTTTACAGGATAATATTCTACAGTAAATAAATACCTGGTAACTGGTTAACTGTAACTTACCGTAACATTTACAGTGATAAATACGCGTAAATGGTTAAACATCACATTAAAAGCCATTTTATTGTAGAATACATCAAATTAAAGCTTTTTGCAAATAAAAACTATGATTTACCATACAGTTTACAGTGAAAACTGAAAATAGGACATTCCCAGAAGTCCCTGTGTGACATCACATATTTTATTTAGTTTTGTTTCTTCTTATTTTTTGATAATTAGGGTGTTTTGTTACATTTTATGTTATTTAATGAATGTTTATTGCATTATTTAAGTATTGGGTGTTACTCTGAGTGTATTTTTTTCTCTTTTGTTTATAACCCTGTGCACCATCCATCCACAGCTGTCATTTTTTTTCTAGAACATTTAACAGGATATTTTTTTACAGTGTACAAAAGCATGTGCTACAGTCTCAAAATTCTCTCATTCTGGCCCCAGGCAAGCAGGTCATCCTTATAGTTCAGCCCTGACACACACACACACACACACACACAGAGACAAACAGCTGATAGCAAATTCTTCCAGAGAACGGAGAGTCCTCTCCGTTAAACATATTGCAAGTGTTAGTCACCTCTTACTCTCTCAGGTGGTCAAATCCACTTGTGTGGAAACAGATAACTATTCTTTCTTTATTTTCTTCCAGAAATTCAAAACAGACAAAGACAACAGCCCCTGTGGCTTGAGCAACTGAAACAGACTTTCAAATGAATTCTTCAGAGATCCAAAAAAGACTCCAATAAAAAGTTCAAACGCAACAATAGTCTAGAAAACATCATGTAAGCTTGCCTTGTTTGGGACTCATTAGAGTCACATTTCACAATGTAAACATGTTCATTCTTCTATCATGCATTATGAGAGATCACATTTCAAACATCACGTGAAAACACTGTACTGTAGGCACAATCCAATCCAAATGAGGCCACAGGTATAACTGAACACGCAATGCTTTCTAACCTCGTTTAGAGGAATATAATTAATCTACTCATGGAGCATCATGTACCAATTTCTGAGCATGTGAGCTAGTGCTGACAGTGTTGGACTCATAGTCTGAATGATTGTGCCATAAGCAAGATAAATGAGGCCTCTACCTTCATTTACCCAAATGCTCTTTTGTTCTTTAAGCTTTCTGATGTACGAGGCACTTCATCTCTTTTCTCCACATGCATGTCATTTTCTACAGATGGTGAGAGCGAGAGAGCCAGACTGCTATTTCAACCCTAATAAAGTGAAGCAAAATGAAGGAAAGGTGCTATCAGTTTAACATGCAAAAACAGATTTCATAAGGGAGATTTATTCAGTTTAATCCAAATCTAGAGTGGGCCTTAAATGGCTAATAAAGATGCTGCTACAAACAATATGAACAGTAAAAGGTACTAATAAAACTTGACTACATAAATACATTAATTCATTTATTTACATAAATATCCCTATACAACACCATTCAAAAGTTTAGGGCCAATAAGATTTTTAATTTCTCCTAAGCTCACCAAGGCTGCATTTATTTAATCAAAAATACAGTAAAGCAGAAATATTATTACAATTGATGTGTCACATGATCCTACAAAAATAATTCTAATATACTGATTTTCTGTTCAAGAAACATTTCTTATTACTTTTAAAAACAGTTGTGCTACTTAATATTTTTTGTAGAAACTTTGATAGAATTCTTTGATAGAATGTTCAAAAGAACAGCATTATTTTTAAATATAATTTTTTGTAACATTTATATATGTCACTTGCTGTCACTTTTAATCAGTTTAGTGCATGCTTGCTGAATAAAGGTATTCATTTCTTTTTAAAATAACCCCAAACTTTTGAATGGTATTGTACTTTATTTATTTAGAGCTATATTTGTGCAAAACAAAGGGTTCTGAATGGAGAAACTCAACTGGGCTAAATATAGTCCTGGTCCTCTGGGCAATTCGGCAAATAAAACAAAAAGTGAATAAGTGTTTTGTCATGCTAAACCACTTATTATTGGGAAAGAAAGTAGCTGCAGTTGCTGGAAGAGCTCATCTGTTTTAATAAGAATTACTGACACTCTACTGAAAAAAAATGCTAATTTATCTGTCACTACTTTTAGTTAGTTACTCCCCAACACTGGAGAATTGTTTATTTACAATCTCAGCACTTTGTGAATAGAGATCGACACATTCCTAATTCTGTGTAATTCTCTGTGATTAAATCTTATAAACAGAGCGTTGGTGAAAATAACACGATCAAGGGCTGAATGAATGTGAGTCATCGTTACATGAGAGAGTTTTACCAGAGCCCCACACCCTCATGTTGAAGGAAAAAAATAACTCATGTACTGCACTCGATCTGACATGAAGTCACCTTGACAGAGCTGGATGTCCATGCAGGCCATGTGGTGGGAAATACAACTATGCTGGGAGTGCTGGGAAAATTAGTAGGAGAAATGTGGCTGGACACCAGGAAAAACACTCCCCTACTGCTCAACATGAGAATAACAGCCTACGAATGCAAAACAATTGAGTGTCTGTGCACATCACAAACTCAAACATGGGTGAACAGAGTGAGAATGTGTTAAGATGAAATAAACAAAAAAAAATTGATACTGGCAAAAATACATATTATAATGATAAAATATTTTATCAAATAAAAGTTAATCAATTGCATATTGCATTTAAAAATATCCTCCATATGAATATATGAGAGGACATGCAAATGTTTATGCACCTGCGCATACATTTAGCCATTTTCCTCTCCTAAGACTCATCTAATGTTTTGTAACAATCACCCACACAAAATGAGGGAGTACAATAAAGAGCATTTTAGCATGAATTGATTCAGGATGTTGAATAGTGTCTTTTACAGCACCGGTAATGCTAAAGTCCACAAACACAATTGAAACCTACAATTTATGTCTATTTAGGCACTGTGCTAATGCCAGCCTGCCAGTGCTGGCACAGATTGAGAACAGTTTGTGGTCTGCAGAAATTGCTTAAGGCTGTCTGTATGCAATCAGCACGCTTTAGCCAGGTCACGACCTTCCAGGGCACTTGCTGCCCAGAAGGCGTCAAGGATGAGGAATATAACAGGATGGATTTAAAGACTTCTAAAAATATCCGATCGTTTTAAATCCACATTAACGCATGGTGTGTAAAGACAACTACTGGCTTGATTTGATCTCTGCTAGACTTATTTCTACCATATTTTGGATTAACGCTGATTAAAGGCATTTGTAAATGGTCGTATAAGAGTAAAATGTCTGATTTGCACAGGGGGTCAGGGTTTGGCCGGTTGGCCCCTGCTGATAGATGTTATAACTTAACCATTATGTTGGCAAAAAGCTTTCCCATTTGACCATTTTAAACAAATAAAATCACAAGCATTTTATTAAATTAGTAATGCAATAGAGTTTGCTTTCTTTTAATATTATTATGGTTTATGAGCTTATCTTGTATAATAGGTCAACTTTATTCTGGTTATCACAGTAAATAAAGAAGTGATACAATTTGTTAACTACAGTGACTTGCTGTTACATTAATAATGCTTTTCACAATATCAAATATAATTCTGTCATTTAAGAGTTACTAAACAAAGTATATAGAAAGGTCTGTAATTTGAGCTGTTCTACCTGTGGAGTGTTTCCCCATCAGGACAAGAGTGAGTTCTTTCTGCTAAAAAATGAAAACAGGTTGTGACATAACTATGCACTTCCACAGGCCCCCATATGGGTCACATTCATGTCATCCAGCAGATCAGTCACAGAAGAAGAGAACCACCCCTCTGAAAATTGAAAATACTTCCATCCCTGACATTAAACTCTGATTAGGCCAATAGACAACAGGTTTATCAAGGCTTAGGAAGGAAATATCAATCACATCTCCCATCTTACTCCGGCCCCTCTTTATTCAAAGCACAATACTGGCTCTTGACCTCAGCCTGGTGTTGTTTCTTGTCATCTTGGAGATGTCTAAACCAACAGGACTGAGTATAATAAATGATAGTCTGATGATAGTCATCATTAGCTGTGTACGCAATTGCATACTCTCTGAACAGATACTTCCTTTGCGATCATTAAAAAGTATGTTCTATTTAGTATGAATTTGTGTAGTGTGAATGAAATTCAGATGTACTACATACAACATGTTGTCATGTAACACAGTGAAAACTGCATCAGTTCACTGCCATTCACAGCTCCTCTTCTGTGGCCTCATGGAATAGTAACGTTTCCATCGGATGCACATATAAAGTTTGGGATCGGTAAAATGTTTTTGAAAGAAGTCTCCTATGCTCAGTATTGATCAGTGCTGCAGTCATGATCAGTGCTGCATTTATTTGATGAAAAATAAAGTAAAAAATGGGAAATATTATTGCAATTCAAAACAACTATTATCTAATTTAATATATTTTAAAATATAATTTATTTCTGATGGGAAAGTTGAATTTTCCGTCCAGTCTTCTCCAGTCTTCAGTATCACATGATCCTTCAGAAATATCTTAATATTCTGATTTCTTGCACAAGAAAGATTTCTTATTATCATTGTTGAAAACAGTTGTGCTGGTTAATATGTTTGTGGAAACCATGATACAGTTTCTTCTGTATTTTTTAAGTTTAAAATTACAGCATTATAAAACTGATGTCAGCCAAATTTAAAAACCCCTGGATGTCATTTTTAACATTCATCAGAATTTACAACTAAAATATAGTCCTCAAAAAAAGAATTGCTCGAACCCAGGAGGTCAAGGTTTTCTTTCAGCGAAATAAAAGCCTTGATTTACACTAATAACATACACTTTGGTGCTTTGACTGACAGATTCCCCAAACAACAGAGTGCTACATAATGTATAAAGCCATGTGTGTGTTTTCTTAGAAAGGAAAATCTCAATTAAACAAGGTGCCATTTCTCCAGCCCAGGCACAGAGAACGCAAACCCCTGAGTAGATAGAAATCTCCAGGTAGGAACACAAGATCGCTGTTCATTTCAAGTACAAAACAAGCACAGGTTTCACAGCTGGTGCACATTAGAGTGGGACGTGGTGAATCAAAGGGAGGAAAAATGAGAGGGTGGGCACTGGACCATCGTGCAGATGGATAAACGCCTATGCCAACAGAATGTTCCCAAACTAACATTCCTTCTAAAAATACACACCGTGGTGATAGAGTGACTGAACGCCACACACCAGTGACGCGTGAGGAATCAGACGTAAAGCTGAGCTACCGCTGGAAACAACATCCTGAAAAGGTTCGCTACTTTGATCATCCAGTTACAAAGATCAAAATGCCACTGGAGCACAACAGCAGTTGAAAGGGTTTGCTTTTCGCGAGAGCAAACTTGATCTATCTGCATCTTCAGGCCTCCAGGAGAAGCGGCTTTGATCTGCCTGCTCTGCATGTTTCAGTAGAGATGACCAGCGGAGAGGGAAAACAGTGGGATCAGGGCATGGGGCCAGAATAAGCAAGTCTGCATGGGGAGCTCGGTCAAGATCTTACATATTTATTGCATTTCAGCATTACAGGGTGTCCCGACGCCTCCTTGCTTGCCTCACAAGTAGGAAAGCATGTTTTAGAGTAGTAAGGACACTTCCTGCTGGGTGACCATACATGTCAACAAGTGATAAACATCCCATAAGACACACAAACTATATTAGTAGAGTAAGCTATGTTTCAGAGCTCCCAGTTTTCAAAGAGAGCGCAACAACAGAGGAAGGATTTTTGCAGCGCATGTATCCACTCTTTGGTGATTCATTGGCCTTAGACCAGGGGTGGGCAACTGTGGCATTCAGGATCCTCTTTCCTGCAGAGTTTAGCTTCAACCTTAATCAAAAACACCTGAACAGTCTAATCAAGGGTTACAAAAAAGTTACATGCATGTGAGTTTGATCAAGGTTGGAGGTAATCTCTGAAGGGAAGTGGATCCTGAGGGCCAGAGTTGCCCACCCCTGATTTAGACAAGGAGTCTTTCCACTGATGGTCCAGTGAAGCATATTAGTTAGTTAGTTTAGTTTAGTTTATTGTCTTTTGGGAAATTCTTTTTGTATCTGTGGCAAGTCTTCAGTAATCAACAACAACAAATAACAAATACAAACAAACATCAACAGATTACAACACATTACAAATACAACCAGCATCAAACAACATCCCTTTCACAACAACAGAATCACTTGCCATAGGTGTAAAATTGCAATTGTGATATCACAAAAATTTAACAGAGCTATACTGAAGGATATAAAAGATCTTTGTGCACGAGCAGTCCGTAATAATGGTACCCTGTATAGTCAAAATACTCCACAAATGAACGATAGAATAGAGCTATATGTGTGTCCACACCACACCGTCGAAGCTTATGCATGAAATACAATCGTTGCAGCCCTTTCATGTAAACAGCTGCTGTATTTACATCCCATGTGAATTTTACATCAATGATTGTCCCTAGATATTTATATTCATTTATTACTTCAATGCACTCACTCAACAGTTATTTGTTGGTGTGTGTCTCTTCTTGTTCTGACGTCAAACAAAATTGATTTAGTTTTCCTGATTTGTTTGAACTGAAGGAAACTGACACCAATCAACAAACTCATCCACACCTCTAAGATACTCCACTTCATCTTCAGTGATCAAACCAACAATTGCCATATTGTCTGCATATTTGACATTGAAAACATCAGACGAGGAACCTCTATATTCGTTTGTATAGAGGGTAAATAACACTGGGGAGATAGTACTTCCCTGTGGGCCTCCTGTGTTGGTAACAATAGGGGAAGACAAAGCAGAGTTTACCCTAACACTGTAATCTATCAAGAAAGACTCAACCCATCTAATGAGTCTGCATCATATTTATGATGCACAGAGGATGCAACAGTCTGGAGACAGACAGAGTGCAACCTGGATTGATTTTAGTAAGCAGCCGCTGCCTCAACAAATCACCTTGTACTGTAAGTCCATATTCTATAACGATTTAAGGCAGTAACAAGTGCAAAAGGAATGTGCAAAACAATGTACCTTTAGAAGTACAACAACTTGTCACTGGGACAGGTTTGCCCCTAAAAGGTGCATATTAGTATTTATAGAAGTAATGATATTTCAATTTTACAGGTAAATAAGATAAAAAGATGTTCCTTGGGGTACTGCCCCAGTGAGAAGCTGTTGTACCCCGGCCTAAAGGTACATGTTTTGCTAATGTTTTCTGAGAGTGTACTTACTTTAAACCTTGTGTGGTTGTGTCTTACAGCCGTTTTAGATTCCAATCAAGTTTCCACACCACCCTCAAATTCTTCCTAATGTACTAGTGTGGTTTACTTTCCCTAAATAGGAACTGAATGTGTTAAGCCAGTGGTTCCCATTCCTGGTCCAGGAGAACACTGCACGTTTTTGATGTTTCTCTTATCTGACACACACACAATTGAAGTCTTTGCGTCTTTACCAATGAGCTGATGGTTTGAATCACATACATTGCAGGTGTGTTTAGGGAGACACCTAAAATGTGCAGTGTTGTTGGTTCTCCAGGACCAGGATTGGGAATCACTGGGTTAAAGGGGTCATAGGATGCCCATTTTCCACAAGTTGATATGATTTTTAGGGTCTTAATGAAAAGTCTGTATCATAGTTTGGTTAAAATTTCTCAATGGTAGTCTAAATAACACCTTTTTTTACCCTGTCAAAAACAGCTCTTTTCAGAGCATGCAGTTTTGTAGCATTTTCCTTTAAATGTTAATGAGCTCTGCTGACCCCGCCCCTCTCTTCCGAGCCTAAAGTTTCGTTTACTTTAGCCACATTCATCGTGAAACTTGCTAATTAGCACATTATTAGGAAAGGCGATTTGCAAATATTCATTAAAAAACCTTATACTCACTTCTTCTGTAGGTGAAGCTGGATCACAAATGATTTGCGCGAACATAGACGCATTTATGTAGATCAGGGGCGCATTCCCTTCAAAAACAAACATAATCCACTGCGTCTTCAGCGGATCAGATGTCGGGAGTAAATGACGACTGCTATGTTCATTATTTACATCCAACAACAGAACACCTCAATCGCTTAGGAGTCATTCATGTCTACATCTGCTCCGGCGGTGAAACAATGGCGGACTGATGACAGCTCACTCAGGGTGGGTCTAAGGTTAGACACCAGTCCAGTCTGTGCTGAAACACTACTGTCAATCAAACTATCGTGGGAGGGGCCTGTCTGTGTGATGTCACACAGACAGGCATCTGAGATCGGCTTGATTTGAGAAAGGGGTAAAGATTTTAGTAGATTAACAAAAGACCACTGGGTGGATTTTTATCATGTTAGGGTGGTTGTGTACACACACTGCCAACACACATTTCAGTTCAAACAACTTGTAAAAGTGCATGTAGCATCCTATGACCCCTTTAAGGCAATGCTACAACAATACCAAAAACTAAAAAGAATATTTGTGATTAACTTTTGACTAATATTTTGACTAATAATATAGGTTTATCATATAACTAACATTATTCAAATATAATTACAGATTATTATATTATGTATTATGTAAAATTTTAAGGTCAGAATATTGATCTTTAATTAAATCAAAACCTTTTCAAGCACCCCTACGGTATGTGACTAGAGGTAGTTTGCCTTAATATAAAGTATGAGATGGAGGTAATGGAGAGAATAAAAGCAGAATCCACTGGGATGTCCTGTTCAAAAGCCTCATTCATATGCATCTGTTCAGAGAAGTACCCCAGGGTTAGGAGGAATTTCACCCCAATCAAAGAATTCCTGACGTTTCTAATTCAATTATAGGATTTCAGCCCTCGAGCTCACTCACTCACTCATGGTTTTTTGTGCTCTGTCCACTGCATGAGTCAGACATGAAACCATCATGAAAGATCAGAAATGATGAAAAAATAGGACAAAAACATAAAATGACACAACAGACCAATTATAATAACGGCCTTAGCAGTCTAGGTTTAGTATTCCCACACTCCTATGCTTGAAGATATTTTGTGAACAGTTTGATTGTTTTCACACTTGACTGATGTTTATTATTCAGTGTCGACAGTGATGAGGTTCCCAACAACGACATGAACAGTGAGAGGTGTTTAGTCAGTTCATTCCGCAGCTGTCTGGAATATTCCAGCTGGCCTCTTTTTCCATGACTAAACGTTATCTACACAATTAATATGAAGCACACTACACTGTAAGCCACAACACTTACTGGGAACCGCTCTGCTTGTCCTAGACCTTTTTATTTTGTTTTCATGCTTCAGGAACAATGTACTGGCTCAAGCCTCAAAGAAATGTAGTTGCTCAACACCCTCTCGATTCTCAACCTTTAGCACTTTTTGTGTGCACAGGCTGCTGCAGTGAGAAGGATATCCTTTATCATTTCAAAAAATGTTTTGATGTGTCTGGAAACTTCCAATAACCAGAGCTGCAATTACAGTGTAGAAACAAGAGTTCCCTTTTTGAATTTTGGGGGATTGAAAATATACTTATAAATATGAGACTACAGAAATTAGTAAGCATCATCACAAATACAGGTATATCACCTGAAAACACCTCCACAACATTATTTTTCCCTCTTTTCCAAAGCGCTTTTCTTAGAAGGAGAAGCAGCCATGTGCTCAAGTGGAAAAGTTGTTTTATCCCTTTGAATTGCTCTGATATGCCAAGAAGATTCTTTTGATGTAGACACATGCCCATTTGGTTAAATCGTCTTATCCTGGCTCCATAAAACTCTTCTGCCATGTACAGTGAGTTCCAAACCTCATGTTGTTCCAAATCTGTATATCTTTGTTTCTTCTGTGGAACAAAAAAGAGAAATTTTGCTGAATGTGCTGGTCACTTCTTTCTATGCAATAAAAATGGATTGGGACAAAATCTTACAAAGACTTTCAAAAAAGACATAAAGGCATCACAGAAAATCCAGGTACATATAATTTTCAGTTATTTCAGAGAAATGTCTTCACAGAAGAAAGTCATCCAGGTTTGGGATGATATAAAGCTGAATAAATTATGACAGAATACCAATAGGATGGGATAGGATATAGGATGGACAAAGTCAGGTCTAAATATAAGCTTGCAAGTCAACTGAAAAAAAAAGGTTTAAGCAAAAGAAATGATTGGAGATGTCCAACATGTATCTTAAAAAGTTCAAGCTATGACATTTTGAGTAAGAATTACAATGTAAACAAAAAAAGATAATAAAATCAATAAAATGAATTTAGAATAGTGACTGTTGACTGTAGCCACTGCCTTCCACAGTATTAAAAAAACTATGCAAGTCAATGGCTACCAACAACTGTGGTTACCAACATTCTTCAAAATATCTTCTTTTGTGTTCAACAGAAGACATAACTCATACAGGTTTGGAACAAGTGGAGGGTGAGTAAATGATCACAGACTTTTCATTCACTTTTCAACAGCGCCATCTATGATCTTATGATTTTAACAAGGCGAAAGTCTCTAAGTGCCACACTGTGAAGCTTAACTGTTATATGAAAACTACGGAACATTCTGTTTCTGTAAGCATAAATGACGTATCTGATGATCCGTTAACATGACGCTTCCCAGGCGACCACCTTCAGCAGATAAAGTGATGACGTCCTGTCAAGGCCAAGCAAAAATATCAACCACTCCCACGAGAGCGGCGGCCTTCAACCTGGGTGTACTGTATTCCGGAGCTGTTATTTTCTTAACTCTGCACGACTCGGCTCTTCAAACAAGCACAGAGCTTAACATGTGTGGTTGATTTTGCCTCCATGAGGAACATTTCATTCAGTCTGAGTCCAAACAGAGTCCACAAGGCAGTCCTAACTAGTTTAAGTAGAAAAATAGTCTTACATACCACACTTAAGAAGTCTTACGTAAGATGCCCTTAGCAAGCAACAGCCTATTCCTCACCTGCATTTCACAGCACTGCCAAATGTAAGAATTTCTGATATAGTTTAAACTTGGACACTCTTCAAAGAGATTAGAGGTTTTAGTTGAGAGAACATTGAATATTCCATGTTTAATCACTCTCGCAGGTTTTCTATTGTTTTTTTTCTCTCTCTGCTCAGATGGAGAATTACTCCAAGCTATTCACAGGAGATGCTGAACACTTTCTACACACACTCCATTATTCTGCAAACATGAAAATCATCAAATTATGAAAGACAAACATATCATGGAGAACTACTCGACCTAGCCAATATAAAGTCTCAGAGATAGTTTTCACATGAGTGTTTGATGAAAGTGGCCTTGTTGAACTAACAAGCTTTTATCTCTTTCTACGCACAAATCTGTCCTCCCCACGTCAAAGCGGCTTCCAAATGTAGGAGTTGTGCTGCTGTAGTGTTTTTACTTTGACTCAGTCTTATTATTGACCTTTTTCGCAAACAGCAGCACAACCTACTTCATGTGAGTAAACCACAGCTTAAACTATATTACTCTATGAGATCATTCCAAACAGTAGCCTGTGAAAGCAACAGTAGAAATAAAAGATGAGTAAAAGATGAGACCTCTTTCACCAAAATCAATCTGTGATATTTGAGCAAGTGCTTCTCGGCAGCTGATGGATTATAACAGAAACCCACAGAACTATATAAATAAAATAACCAGAAATTGAGGAAATCATGGCTTATTACTGCTCTCCAGGAGCATTTGATTTATGGCAGATTTATCAAAACGAACAGACAAAAATACCAATTATTTTAGCAGAGTTTGTCCATATCATATACGAACAGAAAAGGTTTCAGTTTATGATACATAGCTGTAATATGATGGTAGAAGAAAATAAACACCTGTTGGGCAAAACTAAAAATGAGTCAGACCGTGTATTGGAGAATGAGGGGGTTGTGGGCTGGAGCGATGCTGTCTGAACCAGCACTCAAAGCCTCCTTTAAGCTGTTAGAGGAATTCTGTCTCATCTGTTTTCAATACAGACAAGCTTCCGTCACCCCCTTCTATCTCTGTCTCTCTTTCCCTCCTGAAGTCATGCTTATTGATTTGCTGGAGAACACAGAGCCATATGTGCTTGAAGGGCATCTTATGAAAGCATACCAGTGCTTCTGAAATACTGCTTACAGTCACAGAGAATGAAAAGACCATATTTATGGATATACCGATATTAAAAACCAGCTGACAATAATTCAGGCAATCATCATGTTATTATGACTGATAATTGAAAAATGGCCAGTATTAAAATTCTATACGACTTTGTATAAATAAATTAATAACAAATAAAACAAAAAATGAAAATATATCAATCAACCATTTTGAATGCTGCAAGTGAAGTTAGCCATCACAGCCTTATAATGTACAGTATGAAAAGATTACATTTAACTGTGTTAACAAATTCGTGTTTTTAAATATAAGAAACTTATAAGTGAGCATAATATGACAGCAAATGAAATCTGATGGTAGATGTAAAGACGAAATAAGCATGCACAATTAAATATCTAATATTAGCAAAAAAGATTGTTTTGTTAACTAAAATAAAGCTTAAAAAATATATATTAGATCAAAACCTGAATGTAAAAGAAAAAAAAAAGAAAGAAATGTTACTTTGGCAACTAACTGAAAAAAGTTTAAGCTGAAGTTCTAAAATGAACTTAAAAATAAGAATAAACATAAACATAAAATAAAGTTAAATAGAAGTATTTACATAAAAACTAATAAAAATGACAAAACCACATAACAAAATTATAAAATTTAAAATAATATTAAAATGAAAACTGAAAACATTTTTTAAAAATCCTAAATATTAATAAATACCTTAAAAGTTCATAAATAATATTAAAATAACCCTGATGAATCATGTATCTTTCAAACACAGAGAGAAATTGTTCAACATCTGCCAGACAAATGGGCAGGGGTGGACTTAACCAATAAGCGAGGTATTAAGCAGCAGCTTAGGGCCCCGGGGAATCAGGGGGCCCCATCTGAAAGGCCTATTGGCAAAACATATTTGCAGCGTTGAGCAATGTAGCCAATCACAGACATATCGTTTAATTTCTTGAACGCAATGACCTGAAGGGTTTTAGTTAGAATCCACTCACCGCTCAAAATGCCAAATTTGTGTCAAGTGCTGAGTTCTGCAAGCTCGGGAATCCTCTCATTATAACAAAGTGTAGATAAGATGTAAATAAGAGATTCATTGTGCCGTGTAGAGAGAACAGGGATATTCACCTCAGTAAAGAAATGATTGTGTTTCAAGTCATAATTTTATTTGTCTTGATGTTTCAAAATGACTAGCTGGCTTGTGTGCTTTTCCCAGGCGCGCCGGCGGGAACTGCCGCGCATTCGTATAAATCCACGAATGCAATGACTGGAGATTTTCGCTTAATAATCGGCTAACTTCGATTACATTTTCGATTTGTTTCTCGGCAAACCCTGCCGTATGCCTTCAGAACACTTGGAATATGAAATGAGTTGCATGAGAATTTTATGTTAGTAAAAGAATGAAAAAGTTTACAATTTATTAAATGGACAAGTGAAAGCATTTTCTTTTGTGATCCAAAAAAAACAAAAACAAATAAGATAGCCTAATATGGCTTTATAACAGCATCAGGTTGACTTATTACTGGTTGTGAAGGGATAAATAAACAATAAACTATGAGAGCGAGTGAGTAAAATAAGGATTAGGCGTAAAATAGCACATAGTTATTCTGTTGGGGCCCCATATGTGGAATTTGATTAGGGCCCCCAAATCACTAAGTCCGCCCCTGCAAATGGGTCTATCGTAAATGTAGAGTTAAGCCCAAAAATTAAGCAAAAAAAAAAAGCATTACCTGTTTTTGTTTTTTTTGTGGTCATAAAAGCCCAGTGTTTTTAGGGATGTTAATCAACAGCAGAGAGGTGGTCAGTTAGCCTACATATGATCATGTAATTTGGAAAGCTCTGAACGAGGCCATGCCTCCTCAGGAAATGCCTGGAGGATTCTTCAAACAGGAGCCACACTAGAGTTCACAAGGATCACATTATGTTATATGTACAGCTGAAGATCCAGTCTGAGCCGCTCTCAACCCATGAAATCATTCTCTCCAGAACATCCTGACAAATAAAGCCTCTCACCATCTGATGTGTTTATACACCTGCACAGACAGCAGATAGAAAAAAAATATATCAAACAAGGCTGAAACTGTATTTGAATATATAAACCAAACAAAATCTAGATACAACAAGAAAGAAGAGAAGGAAAAATATATTCATACACACACAAAAGTCTGAGATAGGTAACAATTGATCAAATTTTCTAATTTAATACAAAAAGTTTAATTACAAATGATATTATCACCATCAAAATTTGAAAATTAACATTAATTTGAGAATGTCTATATGTCGTCTTTGTTTTAATGGCAGCAGCAGTCAGAGCTGCATGAACTTCTCGAGTTTGTGTCAAACCTGAAGATCATTCTCCGTTATGCTTTGAGATGATCCAAAGATCATATTCAGTGCAAGAGAAACATCTGATTGTCTGTACAAAGGAGTTTACATAATCAGTCACAAATTGACTTATTTGATTACTGACCTAGATATACACATCTTTCTTTTCATTGTATGTCATAAGATGCTTTGTTTTAAAATGTCATAAAATGTTTTTCCACATTTAAATGAAATATAAATCACATATGTTCAAACTTGTGACCTCAGACTTTTGGCCTCCTCTGTATATATAAAAAACAACCTTGTTTTTAGCTGTCATGTTCATCATCTGGTGATTCACCTTTCATGCTTCCTGGTAGCACACTTCAAAGGGAGCCTAAAGAGGGGGTGAGGGAAGTGTCAAGTCTGTTATGAGCCCAGGGGACATGTGGACATGCAGGGGGACACACACTGTCCAGATAAAAGAACAACACCCCAAGTAGCACTATCAGATCTATAACAGATCTATCCACTCATCCTCCCATTCCCAACGTGATACTCCTTGGTTGACCACCACACATCCACTTACCCTTAACCCTCTTGCCCGTTGTCACTGGTTGAACAATGAAAACACTGTAAAAGTAGTTAATCAACAACAATCACTCCCTGAAATAAAGCCAGAACATAAAGATAAGATTAAAAAACAACATATAACACGTACATCTGGAAACACTTGACACACTTAAGTGATTGTGAGACAATCTGAACTCATGGAAAGGCCATAATCAAATATAAAATGACAACAAAAGATAAAAGAAAATAACGATGTCACTTGTATGTTGTTTATTCTCCCAAAGAGACAAGTATGTCTATAGATAAACATATCTAAATTGTTTTTACATTCTGATCTTTTCTCATACACAATTCCACTTAGACTCAACTAGATCTGAAAGCCAGTGTGTCCCAACACTCTCCTTCCTCACAGTGAAATATGAAGACACGTGCCAAGTCTTACATTATAGTATACTGTGGCAAAAAGCCTAGAAATCGGCTTACTCAACACAAGAGTATCTGCAGTGTCCTTTCCAAAGAAACCAAGAGACACTGACAAGTGAAAGGAACATGACTAAATGTGTGCATACCACAAGAATGTACAGGATATGAGTTTAATCCTCCAGAAAGTTACGTTTTAATAAAGAGAGCATTTTCATATAGCAGCGTACTGTGATTCCTTTGGTCCCAGCTCAAATCAAGAGTAAGGACTTCAAAAGAAGCAGAGGCTTACATACAAGATCCCTCAACTGTATATGAGGCTGCAGCTAATACAAAGACTTACTGACAGAATATGACCCTTTACTACCCTTTCTACTTGTCTCCTTGTGTAACTATATCACATGCACATCACTTCAAAAAGTTTAGGGTAATCTTTTTTTATTGTTTTTAATGTTGTTTATGCTCGCCAAAGCTGCATTTGTTTTTTATCTAAAATACAGTAAAAACAAATATTATGAAATATTATTATAATTTCAATTTGTTTTCTATTTTAATATATTTTAAAATGTCATTTATTCCTGTGATGGCAAAGCGTAATTTTCAGCAGCCATTACTCCAGTCTTCAATGTCACATGATTCTTCAGAAATCATTTTAATATCATGATTTGGTGCTCAAGAAACATGCATTATCATCAGTGTTGCTGATTCATATTTGTATAATTTTGTGGAAACCGTGACACAAGTCAGATTTGTTTTGTAAAAATGTAGACTTACTACACTTTTGATCAATTCAATGTATCCTTGCTAAATATAACATTTAGAAAAAAAATTGTAGTTTTCCCTCAAAATATGTAATTCAATAGTGGCTGTAAGCAGCGGTATATCATTTTTCAACTGTATAATGCTTTCTTCTATCTCCGTTTAATATACAGTACAGAAAAAAGTCATTTGCTGTCTCTGTTTGTTTTGTGACCCCACAGGAATATTGGGTCAGCAACTGAGTTTACAGCAGGACCACGTTTGTATGACGAAAAAACGAAAAAAAATTGGTAACCTGTTTGAAAACAGTTATTGTTTTTGCATTCCCCATTAGGCGTTAATATAATCGATAGCCTATATTTTTTTATCATATTTTACTCCTAGTTTTTGCTTCAGGGAAACCAGCTGCATGAAGAATGCAACCGAATCACAGCATCAAGTATCTATCTTGTGTGCTCTGGGCTGTACTTTAGCATTACTGGACTGCTGTGTGGTTAGTACTGATCTGGGATCAGGGTGAGGTGATGAGGGCCTGGTATGCATTAGCTCTGACTACACAGTGACACAATGACTCATAATTCAGTGACCCTTGGGGAAGCCAATAACGTAACAAGGCGAACTGGGTGTTTTTGTGTGTGTGTGTTTTTTTTTTTTTTGCTGGAAGGCTTTAGTTTGTAGCCTTACTCAGATGTCCTTGTTTCCTGTAAAACAAAATTCCTCCTCCACACTTCAGGATGACTTGAGTTTAAATCATGGGTCATAAGTAAATAGCCCTCATATGGCAGGTGGCTTTGAGAGCAGGGTCAAGGTCAGCATTATTCTCTACCAGAATACACATCAGGGAATTTTTGTATCTGAGTATTTGTATTAATTTAATGACACCCTGTTAAATAATTGGACAAATGTATCAAACCATTACAAAAATATTTTTTAAATAGTATTTATTATTTTTAAACTGGATATGTTTTTTATTATTATATTTGATGCACATGGCTTTTCGTGGCCCATACTGTATAAGATATAGGTGAATATGGAGCTAAAACTAAACCTCAGTTTTATTCAAAGGCTCAAACTGAGCAAAAATATGCAATTAAGTGCAGTTTCTGATATTTATATGTCCAAAAAGTGAAATTATATTCTGATAGCTTGTAATGTAAATCAATGAGATCTTTATAACAATATAGCAGAATACTTACATAAAATGCAGATAAATATCATTCTAAATCTCTCAATAATGTCTTGGTAAGATGATACAATACACACTCTAAAAAATGCTGGGTTAAATACAACCCAGTGCTGGGTAAAATAGGGACAAACCCAGCAATTGGGTTGTTACTACTCAGAAGGTTGGGTTAAACTTTTAACCCAACCGCTGGGTCAAAACAGCCCAATTGCTGGGTTTGTCCCTATTTTACCCAGCACTGGGTTGTATTTAACCCAGCATTTTTTAGAGTGCAGAGATGATAGAAAGATGTACAAACAAACATTCCTCAAAATCCAATGCATTGCATTTGAAAGATTTTGATGTATGGATAATCAAGTGAACCTAAGCAAAAAGCTGCACATAACACTTGTTGTAGAATTATATTAAAAGGCATTTTACTTCATAAAAAAAAGTATACACTATCAATCAGACAACAGAAGTCATGTAATAGATCGTGTGCAGCAGTTTTTCAGTAAGTTTTGATCATGTTGATAATTTAGAGATCTTAGAAATGTCCATATCAAATATGATACAGTAAGTAAGTCGTAACTAACTAACACTAAAGACAACACTAAACTGAAAACAAAGATGGATTGCTAATTTCCACCAATAGGGGGTTTGGACTCATTTTAAAAACATACTGAAAAAGAGATTTATTACAGAACTGATGCAACGTCATCATTTTAAAGTTTCGACTTAGTTGCAAAAGGTGAAAATGCGGGACTATTTAACCAAAGATCTAAATCATTTTAGTCTATCCAGTGCATCAGACAATTTACATATAATACAGTGCAGATGCCTTAGATCTGAAGTCCCTGGTATAATGAATACAAACAGCCACATCTCAAGCTATTATAATAAATATTTGTTTTGAAAGGAAGAAACCACATATACACCCCTATAATAAATTTGATCTTCTTCACTGCTGAGAACAGCTGTCACTCCACATGTTTCAACAGTTAAACAAGGACCAAGAAATAAATGAGATTCTTCTCCATCTGGAAGCAATGTGCAATGGTATATACTAGAACCAACAAGAATCACCCCTGGATTTGTGCACCATTAAAACTAATGGATGTGGTGGAACAATTTTTTTCTTCCACACACATGTACATATAAGACCATATGGACACAAAGACATCTACATCTGCATTGAATCTAGAATGTACGTTCTTATTTCAGAGTTTAGAAATGTAAACAGAGCACTTCAATTCACAATCCGTCTCTGAAATGTACAGCAGAACATTTTCTACATAGGAACCATTTGGCAATGCCTAAAGGCTCCTGTTAGCAGACTCGTATGTAAACAGGGGGAAAGCTAAAAGAAAAAAGTAAGATAACTTTCATATCTTAATAAAAAGCAGGTTGGGCAGACCTGGCGTGGTAGTTTTACTGTGCTTTACTGACATCTAGTGGCCACAGTATATTATAAATATGTAAATCCAGGAGAGCGGTTGCGAAATAAAAGGGACAGTGCAAAAATATTACGTCGTAAGATAATTTGTGTGCTAAATATGCTAAAATGCCCAGAAAAGAAATCACATAAAGGTATTGTATCAAAAACAGGACGCCCAAGTTTAAAGAAACGGTACCGTTGCTAACTGAAGCGTCTGCCAAAGCAGCTTAGTTGTCTTCAAGGCTGGAGACATAAAAAGCAGCTGTGAAAAAAATCATAAAAGCTTAAAGCTTGCCAGCCAATTGACATTCAAAGGGCCATTTTTGTTTCAGCCTTCAAAGCGGGCACATTTCAACAAAATACCATAAAACTGACTGCTGTTGGCAGCAGTTGGGCACAATGTTTAAAACAGCGCCTACAGCACAACTAAGCAATTGTAATTTCTGTGGATTAAAAATTTCTGTGGAATTTTGCTCTTTTGTGAAGAACTTTGGGATTCTTTATGACTCAACCATTCATTGTGGCCACCCACATTGTGGAAAAACAAACACTGCTAATCTGTGCTAAATGCAGCCTAATATTTATAGCTAACAATTTTTCCTGTTACCCGACTATCAGAGGAACAGCAGAAGTTAAAGAAATCACAATCAATGTATGATATAAAAAGTACTTTAGTACTCATAGATAGAACCATATTGTTCATTTACGTCTTATTGACGGACTGTTCTAAGCTTTTTTCCCCTCATTACTACAACATTCAGATAGACAAGTAACAAAATAAATAAATGGGTACAAAATAAAGTAAAACACACACACTGTCCAAAAGGGGCCTGTTTTTATTTAATAGAAACATTACTTTAACAAAGTTAAAATATATATATATATATATATGTAAAATGAACCAGTAGGTATTGTTTTTTTCCCCTCAGGAAAACGACTTGTATTTTTTAAACAAGGCAGGCAGAATTTTCATTAGACGTGTAGACTGCAATTCAAAACACTGGGTCAGTAAGACTTGTAAAAATTAAGTTAACGCTTACTAAATTGATCAACATGGATAAGTAGTATTTGATCATCAAATCAGCACATTACAACGATTCATTCATGCGATTTAGTTTTTTTTATATATATATATATATATATATATATATATGAAACTACAAAAAGTTATTTAAATATTTCACAATGTACAACTAAAAAATAAATTTTTTTTAAAAATTCTGTATTTTATCATCAAATAAATTCTGCTCTTGGTGAGAATAAGATACTACTAAAAAAAAAAAAAAAAAAACATCTCACTGATCCCAGACCTTTGAATTGTAACGCAAATACAAGAAATATTAAACAATTAAAACTAAAGTCTTATGCAAGTCTTCCCAGTTTTATTGCAAACTAAATGTGGACAAAATAAACACAAAAGCTCATTAGTTTTTCAGTTGAGTTTATTATAATTGCTCCCCTCTTACCCCAATCTGTGGTTTCGTACAATTATCAATCAACTAGCCATATGAAAAACACTGAACACTATTATTTCTACTGCTTGTCTGATTAAGCACCTTCTTACAAGTTTGCAGTGGTATAATGACCCAAGTTTCTTTCTGCCCGTCGCTGATAGTCAAGCTGCTAAAATAAAGGAAATTAACCAAATATATGCATCCAGTAAATAAAGTGTGTGATTCACTTGTAGGCATGAATACTAATGTTTTGCAGATAGAGACAGAGAGGTATTTAACAGTGCTATTTAGGACCAATACTACAAACAGCAAAATAACTGAACACTGGAAACCTGAGAGACTCACGGAGTTTGATATGCCAATGTGAAAGTTTCTCAATACTGTACAGTCATACAATACTTTCCACTTGAGCTCTCAGATCTACGGCTACTTCTATATGAGAGCTAGATTTACAAGAACAAAAACTAGATGAAACAGGGAACATAGTAAGATGACAGCCAACACAGCTAAAAACAAAAATCCCTTGAAGAAAAACATTTTGCCTAACCAAGAGCATTTTCATCTGCTGATCCATCTTACAGTAAACAAAAACTACTAAGAGGACAATTCTGAATCAAAACTAACACCTAGAGGAAATCAAACGCAAAGATATAATAGCAATGTTCCTCATTTCTACATCATGAAAGGAATTTCAGAGTAAATAAAAATGCCTACTACTATGAAAATACTATATTTGTTATGAGCCAAATACACACTGTGCCCTGAAGATGGGAAAAAAACTAAACAAATAAAGCCTTTATACCAGTAAACAAGTCAGGTGCACATAAGATGCAATAAAACTAAAGAAAGTGTTGATATTGAAGCCCTTGAGCACACACTGTGCCTGTCCACAAGTACAAAAAAATAAGCTAATTTTGCAGCATAAAAATTTGTTGTATAACAAAGCTACTGTAAACAGAGTTTGTTACAGAGGGCGTCCGTAGCCAATGCAAAGCTCAAAGGCCCTTCTTATAATCATCTTCCCTTACGACTAAGATGTAACAAACAAAGTTGGGTTATTGCTCTGTTGCTACCAAAAGAAATGTTAATTATGGAGGGACAGATGCTGTAAACTTAAAACAAAAAAACCTGACTCTCAAGGGGGAGTAAAACTATGTAGAATTACTATAAAAAAAAAAAACAGGTTGTGTTACTCAGATCAGTTACATTATATTTGGTCTGAATTAAATGTCAGTAAATGTTGAATCTGCCTTAGGATCGCTAGTTTCCGGTCACCCCAACAAGTGGCAAGCTGTCTGAGCGACACGCAGACAAATCCTAGCCTACCTGAGACACACAGGCTTTGGCACAAATGTAGATGTACCAAAACGCCGGCAAACTAGTCCGTGTCATTCATAGAAGTAATCTTCTATGGCTGCTGCCTGATTTGCAAGTTTAAGGCCTGTCGGCATGAATAA
The DNA here is from genome assembly GCF_001515645.1 of Sinocyclocheilus grahami. Taxonomy (NCBI): domain Eukaryota; kingdom Metazoa; phylum Chordata; class Actinopteri; order Cypriniformes; family Cyprinidae; genus Sinocyclocheilus; species Sinocyclocheilus grahami. Next base: position 4,533,551 of record NW_015505184.1, read on the forward strand.
AAAGGTTTCTGCAATAAGTAGAGCATTAAAAAACTATTCCCATTTTTAATAATGAATGATAAAAGTGCTTCTGTATAATGAAGGAGGAATGGATAAGGAGAACTAAAGAACAAGCATGCAGGAAACCCATTGTGATTATGGAAATATCCTGATTAGACAACACCTCATAAGACAGGTCAAAAGGTCCAGCATCTTTACTGTTTAACAGAACCAATTCTGGGTGGTTTGTGAAGGCTGTGGCTTTGGTGACTTTTAGAACTAAAATGGAATATTTGTGGTATAGAGGCCTTCACTCAACCTGCCTGTCAGCTTGTTCATTAAGAGCTCATGGGCTTGATGGCAATGGGACACTCGTCCCCCATGGCAGCCAATACGGAGACCTACAAGAGGCAAAGAAATCACAAAAAACAAGTTAAGAGTCTTTCAAAATAATGGTGAAATACTAGAACTACTTTTTGAAGTAGTGCATCTCAAAATCTATACGTCAGTTATCGATTGGAACCAAGTTCTCAACCTACCTTTTTTTATTTAAAAATAAAAATCTGTAACACTTGTGTATATTGTGTGTAGATAGTAAAAGTCTGAACTCTGAGTTTAACAGTTGTAAATCCACATTCTACAAGGATGTGAATGCTTTTTATAAGTCAGAATCGTGTAATTATGGTGAATCCGACAAGGCATGAATGCACCTTAAGTAATGGGGGGTCTATGATCATATAACAGTGAGGACACTTTTCAAATTAAAGTTTGAAAATGTAATGGGCTACAGACCAGAAATTCATCCCCAGATTCAAATTTGCTCTCTATTTCTTTGCCCAGATCCCCATCAGGCAGCTTGAGGTCCTCACGCAAATCTCCATTATCCTTCAACAGGGAAAGGTAGCCATCGGTAATGCCAACCAACTATGCAAGAGGAAAGACAAAAAAAGCCACATTATTTCAAAATACCACAGAATAGATCACATTTAGACATTTTCTGTGTAGTTCAAGCTCCTAAAGAGAAGAGAGTTTAATAATAAAACAACTACAAGTGTCATACGTGAACATGACTGATGAACAATGAAAAAAAAAAAGGCCTAAACAGGAATATGTTCTGAACTTACTTGATAGTCCAGTCTCTTGATGTTAGGAACATCCATGTTGTGGGTGGAAGGACAGATATCTTCATTTTTCTTTCCAGTAAATATGTCAATTCCAACCATGTGCACCTGAAAAGGAAATGAAGCCTCAGCATTTATGCATTTTAATGATCAAGTTACAGATTAAATAATATGCAACGTATTATGAAATTTGGCCTTTAACCATAAGCCTTTGACAGTGAGTTCATTAACACGATACCTTGGCATGCCCATGCTTGCCAGTCTTGGAGGTAGACATCTCCACAATCTTGCAGGGACGCCCCTTTAGCACCACAAAGCCGTTCTTACGCAGAGCACTGCACTGCATGGGGAAGGTCAGGGAAGCCCCAGCATCTCCACTGGTGAAATCAGTATCAAGATCAGCCATGATGGGTTGAGTGTAGAGGATTCTGTGCATAGAAGAAAATGGTATTGACACGTGGTATTAACATAGCAAGGTTCTTCACAGAACACAGGTACATGAAAAATTCTTATTTGCATGGTACTACCATGATGCTATACTCACAAATCCTTAGCAATACCATGATACATGTACAAGAACATTACATTTTAGTGGTTTTAAAGGGATAGTACATATAGCATATAGTAAAAATAAAAAAAAGTCAGAAACGGTGCTCAGCATTCACGGTTTGTTTCGAGATTTAAAAAATTGACTTTGGACTCTGCTGGACTGAGGAAGATTCAGTCTCATCCATTGTTAGTGACATGCTAGTAACTTGCTATTTATGCTAGAAACATGTTAATCATGCTAGCAACATGCTAGTAGCATGCTAGTCATGTTAGCAATGTGTTAATAACATGCTAATCATGTTAGAAACATGGTATTGACATGCTAGTAACTTGTTAATCATCCAAGTAACATGCTAGTTACTTGCTAATCATGCTAGTAGCATGCTAGAAACATGCTAGCGACAGGCTAGTAACATGCTAATAATGCTAGAAAAATGCTAACGACATACTAGTAATTTGCTAATCATGCTAGAAACATGGTAGTTACTTGCTAATAATGCTAGCAAAATGCTAGTAAAATGTTAATCATGCTAGAAACATGTTAGTCACTTGTTAATCATGTTAGCAACATGTTAGTAGCATGCTAATCATGCTAGCAACATGGTAGTAACATGTTAATCAGGCTAGAGACATGCTAATAACTGGCTAATCATGCTATCGACATGCTAGTCACTTGCTAATAATGCTACCAACATGCTAGTTACTTGCTAATCATGTTAACAACATGTTAGTTACTTGTTAATAATGCTAGCATAATGCTAGTAGCATGCTAATCATGCTAGCAAAATGCTAGTTATTTGCTAATCATGCTATCAACATGCCAGTTATTTGCTAATCATGGTAGAAACATGCTAATTATGCCAACAAATTGCCAGTAACAGGCCAATCATGTTAAAACATGCTAATCATGCTAGAAACATGTTATCAACATCTATCTAATCCAGGGTGCTCAAACTCGGTCCTGGAGGGCCGGTGTCCTGCAGAGTTTAGCTCCAACTTGCCTCAACACACCTGCCTTTAAGTTTCTAGTATGCCGTAAGAGCTTGATTGGCTGGTTCAGGTGTGTTTAATTGGGGTTGGAGCTAAACTCTTCAGGACACCAGCCCTCCAGGACCGAGTTTGGACACCCCAGTTCTAATCAATCGAAATGTTCAAACTTCAGGCTTTTACAACTGCTTTAAACTTTCAGGCTTGGCTTTCTCAAGCCAACCTAAAGTTTGTCTTGAATATGATGCGATTAAAAATTTTATTTTCTCTTTGGAGTGTTACAAGCTCTTGGTGCATAAAGTTGCAAATGTAAAGTCTCAAATCCAAAGAGATATTCTTTATAAAAGTTAAGAGTCAACCACGCCTACCTAAAACGGCTCGTTTAAACATGCCCCTACATGTCTACGTCACTGTGTAGGAAGATTTGCATAACACCGCCCTAATGTTCACGCAAAGAAAGAAGGTATAACTTTTATTCTCGCTGTAGTTTTGTTGTTGCCGCCGGCGCCATGTTGTGGAGATGCTGTGTGTTTCAGTTGTGAAAGCGAAACTACTTTGTTTGGCCTTCCAAAAGAGGACGATATCTGCTTCATCATGCCTAGAGCAGATATCAACTTTGCGCTGTGGATCGCCAGATCTGAACCTGCAGAGTAGCATACAAATGGGTCTGTGCTCAAAGGCTGTTCTATAAAGTGGGGCAGTTCCAACTTTGCAAGGACAGTCTGGCGCTTCTGACTCACGGCCTGTAAGTAAATTTTTTATATTTAAAGAATTTGCCACTGATGATTCAAATGCGAGTTTTGATCAGTGTAGAGTAGCGCTCGTTGTTTGTCGTTTCTCCGATCACAAATGCAGACATGGTTTTATGTTTACGCGGCGCGATACGCAACGCGTAAAAACACAGTATAAGTCATTATAATCCATAATTATGTCCCCACTGGATGCAACGAATGCCTCGTTTATAATGGGTTTTATTGGTTTTGTCTTGCTGTGCCAGGAGAAGGCATCACAGACAGTGTGTTAAGGGGCGTAACATTTCTGTCACACGCTTGAGGTATTCAGCCAATCACAATGCACTGGATAGCTGGCCAATCAGCGCACACCTCGCTTTTCAGACCGATGAGCTTTGTAAAAATCGACGTTTTTCAGAAAAGCGGGGCTTAGAGGAGAAACAATAATGTACATTATGTGGAAAATAATGTGTTTCTTTTACCTTAAACCGCATAAACACATTGCATTACACCAAATACACAGCATAATGTTCTTTTTAGCAACGTCATATGACCCCTTGAATATTACCCATTTTCAGCGCTTGAAAACCAACAGGTTTTTTTTGGTCACTTTGTATACAGCTGATACTTATTAGGTAACAAGGTAACAACATGCTATACATGTATGTGTGTATACAACATGCCAGAATTATGCTAGTAACATGCTAATCATGCTAGGAACATTATTAGCAACAATTTAGCTACATGCTATCAACATGCTAACTTCATGCTAATTATGCTAGTTACATGCTAATCATGCTAGAAACATTATTAGCAACAATTTAGCTACATGCTAATCATGTTAGCAACATGCTAATCATAGAAAAATGATTAGCAACATGCTAACTGAATGCTAATCAAGCTAGCAACATGCTAATTTTCTAATTTATCTACATTTTCAAATATGAAGCTTTTACAGCTGCTTTAAACTTTCAGGCTTGGCTTTTTTAAGCCGACCTAAAGTATTTCTTGATGAACCTTTTTTTTTATCTAGTTTGATCTGTAGTATTAGCAACTACCAACGTTCAGTTTATTGGAGAATGCATTGTCTAGCCACCCATTCAACTTCAGCCTTCCACCTTTATCAACAGAGCTGTGCACAGGGGGGGGGCAGTGTCTTCACAAAAAAGAAGACTGCTAAAAGGCCGTTCAACATTGCAAACATGAATTTAACGCTCCAGCAAGCCAGCAGGTCAATGTGCCCATGGACCACAAAACCAGTCGTAAGGGTCAATTTTTTTGAAATTCCATTTATGTATGTTTTTTTAGGATAGGACAATATTTGGCCGAGATACACCTATTTGAAATCTGAGGGTGCATTTAAAGTTGTCCAAATGCATATTACTAATCAAAAATAAAGTCATGGAACATGACCTTTACATCATATCCTAATGATCTTTGGCATTCAAGAAAAAACATGGATACAATGTTTTATTGGCTATTGTTACAAATATACCTATGCTACTTTTGACTGATTTCGTGGTCCAGGGTCACATATAGAATATTTAGCAGTTTGTCACACTTTAATTCTTGTAATTAAGTAAATTTCACATTATAATCACTTGTCTTAGTTGATACCATCATATTTATAGGCTAATATTTCATTAAAACCATATTAATAGTAGGCCTATAAATAGTTAAAAATGTATGCATGTTCAAAATGAGTTGTTTATATAATATAGATTTATGCTCCCGAACATAGCAAAAGTGTCCCTCGTGGGTCAAAATGACCCGAAGGCCAAAAATGAAAAAATAAATTTTGGTCCAGAAAGCTTATATTGGTCCATTTTTATATATTTTTTTCCTAATTTATTTTATTATTTTTGGTGATTTTTATTTTATTCACATAAAATTCTGGATATTTTTATGAAAAGGAGCATATTTTTGTAATTTTTTTCACCAAAAAAAAACAAAGAAAGACACAATTTCTGCATATTTATACTTTAAACATGATGGTGTCTCTGATGTCATCTGGTGGGGAAAAAGGACATCAAATTGTGTTTTATGATTACAGCCACTAGAGGAGGTCCCACAGAATCCTAGGTGAACATGATTTCAAGTACAGCATGTTCCTGGATCAACATCCTTGTTGATCCTGGAACAACATTCCAATCAACCAATCAGAATTGAGGGATACGTTTTCAAGAAATGTCAGTTTTAGGCTTACAATCAGGGTTGGATGCTTCAACACCCTTGTTATTCACCTATCATTTCCCTCTGATTTTAGGAATAAATTATGGGTAAGGTTAGGTTTAGGGGAAGGGATTGGGTTAGGTCTATATTTTTGGACAGTAATGTTGATCCAGGAACATGTCTTACTTGGCAAAATCACGGCGACAAGAATCCTATGGAGCCACCATGTGTGTGCTTGTGTGCCTGTGTGTGTGGGTATGCAAGTTTTTTGTGCATTGGGGACATTCTGCAGACTCAGCCCTTCGTTTGGGTATGCATCTTTTCTGGATTGTGTCAGATTTTTGTATAGTAAAAAAAAATCAAATTAAAAAAAAAGTTTTTTTTTTTTCAGACATACCATTAATTCCTATGGCTGGGTCAAAATGACCAGCAAGGGACACTTTTGTAATTTTTTTTATTACACCCACATAGAATCCTCGAATCGACTCAAATTTTGTGTGTGTGTGCTCCATGCTCAAGTGTGACTAAATTAAATTTGAAAAAATCCACAGTTTTTTTCGTTAATTCCATGCTTTTCCAGTGGCGGGTCAAAATGACCCGCGAGGGACATTTTTGTTACTTTTTATATAACACCCACTTAAACCGCTCGAATTCACTTGAATTTTTTTTCATGTATTCCCGGTTAGTGTGACAAGAGTGACAAAAGTCACAAAGTCTCATACCATAACGATCAACGCTCGCTTTAAAAAAAAAAAAAATCTTTAAAAATGAGTTTTTGGTCAAAATGACCCAAAGGACGGATGAGGGTTAAATGACTAATATTTATACTTCCACTGAAGATGAGGAAGAAGCAGGCTCAGAGAGTGAGGAAGAGCCCACTGAGCATCAGCTAAATCAGACAGGTACAGGTAAGACTGGCTGACAACAAAGGAATATGCTTGAGTGTGATAAAAAAGTAAGATGGACATTAAATTATTTGAATGAACGAGTAATTACATTACAACAACATAAATTGAATTAGCACTAAGCCTAACACTTGTATTTATCAAATGACGAGCTAAGTCATTGAGCTCTCGATGTGAAGCTCTGTGGAATATACAGCAGATCAGTTCTGTCATAACAGGTGAGTTCTGAGACAGCAGTAACATCGTTCATTCCACAGTTTCCAGAAGATAACGGCCTCTTTCAGGCCTCTGTAGAGCTCTTGAGCTGCACCATCTCAGCTTCTTCTTGAGGTTTGGAAAGGGGAGCTCCACGTTTGCGATGGAAAACAGCTGCTATCTCCTCAAAAGTCTTCCCTTTTGTTTCAGGTACACGCAAGTAGATAAAAACAGTGAAACCGAATAGGAGTACTGCAAAAACGATGAAGACATAGCTCCCACAAAGACCCTAAGGACCAAAGAAGAGTCATAAGACCTTATGTAGGTGATGGCATGTAAAGATACTGCACAATATTAAAAGTCCAGGGAACTCAATGTACCTCTAAATAAGGGAAAAACATGCCAATGATGAAATTACATGTCCAGTTGCAACACCCAGCTAATGCGATGGCTGCTGGCCGCGGCCCCTGACTGAAGATCTCCGCCACAATGAACCATGGGATTGGTCCAGGCCCGATCTCAAAGAACGACACGAATAGGAATATGGCTGCCATACTGAGGTAGCTCATCCACGAGTAAACGTCCTGAGAAACAGAATAAACGGTGAGACATTAAACAACCACAGACCTACTCGAGATTTCTTCATTACTGTTAATTTTGTGTTGTCATATATATATATAAAGAAATGCAGATCATACCTGAAAAGCCAGGCCCACTGTCATGGCCACAGCACAGCAGCACATTCCTCCCAATCCAACAATAGTGAGAGTCCGTCTGCCCGCTCTGTCCACCAAGATCACCTGTAAAAAACACATGAATGAACAGGACTGTTCAAGAATTATCTACAGTTGCCAGTATGCTGAAAGATGTTTTGAAGGTGGAATTGAATAAATTTTTTTAAATACACTGACATCTAGTGGCCTTGAACTGCTAAACACACTATTTAAATTGGGACACAGTTTTACCATTGAAATCACTTGGGAAAAATGTCCCAATTAACATGAATTCACTATAAATATAGAAATATTTAGTTGAACAATTTTATTATTATTAATGCTTTTTCTAACAGTTTGGTGGACATTTGTATATTCATCCATATATGTATTGTATTCCATTTTTTAATTGAAAATTATGAATAACTATTTTATTATTATTATTATATTGTGTATTTTATTTTATTTATTTTTTTAGCATTGTCATGTCACCCCCCCGACTTTTGGGTTGCCCCATCACAAAAATCCCAATTCAGCTCCTGGTTACCAAAATAAAATGAACAGTATCTGGCTGCTTAAGTGATCACAATACCTTTGTGTGGTGGCTTTCAATGTATTTTTATTAAGCTGTTTTAACCTGTCTGCAGTCTTCATCTCACGTGAGTTCACATTTAAACCATATTTTTCTCAATTACTTCTTTTTAAGTTTATCGAATTATTCATTTCTTTAAAGCTAAATTATACTTGAGTAAAAATCAGAAAATGACTTTGCTCTTAGGCTAGCCTAAAGAATTGCGCTTTCATGCATCAGATTAATCAAAACTTGTTCTGAATGGATTATTTGATTTAGAGTAGCTCTTGACTCATTACTCAAAACTGTTTTCTATTGCAGGCTGCCCTTGAACTAGCAGACATAAACACTGCAAAGTCCCTGATAACATATGGCTGCTCTCCAGCTCTGTGAAGCTTCAGCCACCTCTCCAGATCTATGTAGCAGTAATTATAACTTAATTTGTTCGCAAGATTCAAGGTGAGATGTCTCACTGGGTCATATATGTTAAATATGGGCATGATTGATAATGTCAGCACAAGTTTGTATAAATCTAACCTAAATAAGTGACACATTTTGATCACAGTGCTAATGAAAGCTGCTCTGCCTTAGCTGCAATCTGTTGTCTAAAGAAACATGCTCTCAAATGAGTTGGAATATCTACAATATCAGTCTTGAAATATTGTCAAAAAGCATTAAGGGAAAGTAAACCCCGAGAGGCAACAGAACTCTGCGGTTTCTAAGAGACGAGAGCCTGTTCCTCAGCAGCCAGTGTTTGCCTTTAAATTAGTGTCTGTTTACCGACACAAGGGTGAAAATGATGTTTATAACTCCCACTCCAATAGTGGCATACACCGGCTGACCGACCCCCGCAGACTGGAAGATCGAAGTAGAGTAATAAAAGATCTAGAAAAAAACAACAAAGAAAAGATCAAATATATTATGATGTTGTCTAATAGTAATGGGGTCCATAAAATGTCAATCGAAATGTTTTTTTCAATATAATGGGAGCATAAAGGCAGATTGAGCGTACAGCGTTGATCCCAGAGAACTGCTGGGATAAATGCATCATCAGGGCCACAAACAGCTGCTGGCGGTACACAGAGGAACGGAGCAGCCGCAGGATGGACGTTTGCGCCTCCTTCATGGCCTTCTCTTTCTCTGCCTGCATCTCTGCTATGTCCTTTGAGGTGTCGTAATCTCCCTTCAGCCTTTTCAGACCTACCAGAAAGAAGAACTGGGAATCATTATTTTGTTGAGGAAATTCAGAATGTTCATCAACTAAACAAAGTTTTCAAAATTGCTCTAGTCTAAGAGACTAGAGTGATTTTTAGAACATTCTGAATTTCAACCACAACTATAACAGTGATGACAAAGAGGAACCATATTCTTATAATCACTTTAAGAAATTTTTTTTCCCCTTTGGGTGAATTCTAAAAACATTGACAGGCAATCAAAATACTTTCAACTTTAAAGTCCGTTGGTGTGAACGCTAATATCGTTATAGTTTTTGTTCTTGGCTAATTCATACAACCTCACTCATACGAATTTGTATGGTTTGTGAAAAATTGTACGTATTTTACGAGGTGGCAAATTTGTAGGAATTCATCACGAATAAGCCAACCCCTCAGTGAAATCAGACAAAATCGTAAAAGTGAGGTCGTACAAATACGCACCTTGTAAAATACATACAAATTCGTCATGAGAGAGAGAAAAAAGAGAATAAGGTCCTAATGTTTAAAAAAAAATGGTCAATGTTACAGAAATAAAGTTGTTATTTTAGAATAAAGTTGTAGTGTTACAAAAATACATTTATAATGTTACCAAAATAATGTCAATGTTGCAAGAATAAAATTGTGAAGTTACAAAAATAAGGTTAATGTAAACACAAATTACAAAAAATTAAGTCACATTGTTTTGTAAATTAAGTCAATGTTATGAGAATAAAGTCATAATGTTACAAGAACAAAGGCATAAAGTTTGTAATGTTTCAAGTCTAATATCTTCAATTTAAGAGATAAAAAAAACTAATATAGCCTTATAGGATTTTGAGGGTAAAATAAATAGTAATTAGCTTCATCGATGCAGAAAATGTATGTGGAGTATTTAGATTGGCTAGCATGTGTTAGTATTTACTAACAAAGAAATTCTTTTGGCAAATCATCTCAGAGTTATCATTAGAATCCAGCAGTGAACCTGAAGGAAATTGAATTTATTAAGGAGAAAGAACCAGACGGACATTCAGGAAATTGCTTGTTTTGTGCAATCTGTAATGACAGCCAGCTCCATTTCACTTTGATGCTACTTTCCTTATTATCATACTGACTTGAATCGCACAAAATGTTATTGTAGTTTTGACTTTATTCTTAAAATATTAGTACTTAAGTGTCATAATGTTGTGACTTTATTCTCATAAACGGCCTATTATCAATGCATGTTGTCCAAGAGTAGTGAGTGAGAAGGCTTTGGGCACATACTCTTGCATGCTTCTTCCACTTTGCCTTGTTTGATGTAGAGGAATCGAGGACTTTCTGGACATACAAGCAGCAGCAGACTCTGCAGGATGGCAGGAGCTCCAGAAAGACCCAGCAACACGTGCCACATGTCATCATTTCCCAGCAGGAAATCCAGACCGATGACCTGCAGATAACAAGGACACCTGCACACATCTTACAGGTTCTAATAAGAACTGAAAAAGAGTTACTAAAAAGAATCAAACAATTTGAAAGAACAGTAAATGCTTCATTTTTTTTTAAACTGATAAAGAGAGTAGTGGCTTAGACCTCATTAGCATCTTACTTAAAATACATCACTATTTTTTCAATTCAATAAAATTTTTTTTTTTTTTTAAATATTAATCCCAGAGGGAAATTGCTTTCCATGTTACAATTGCTCTCAAGAAAGAAAGAAAGAAAAAAGATAATAAAATGAATAAATATATACCTATATATCAATCAAATTAAAAATGAATAAGTAAAACATACAAATAATTATATAAAACCATACCAGTAAAAATGGTAGTTTAGATCAAATATGAAACTAAAGTGGAATGAAATGACAAATGTGGAATATAATAAGTCCAGTATGGTAATGGTAATTAAGTACAGTAGTTATATAGTATGTATTGCACACTAATCTTAGTATTAATAAATAGGCAGTAATAATAATAATAATAAATTGCATTGCACAAGAAAAGTCCCTTATTGCATATGAAATGAACATGTATTGCACATGCATTACTCAAAAATATCCCAGCACTTATAGAGAGGAGTTGTACAGCCTGATGGCCTGATTTTTTATCACAGTTGCTTCAGCTGATTGTAAAACAGATTTTCCATGGACTATCATGTATGGTCATGTTCTTTTATTAAATAAAATTAAATATTCAGTTAAAGGGATAGTTCACCCAAAAATGAAAATTCTGTCATTACTCATCCTCATGTCACTTCAAACCCGTAAGCAGGCCCGTAACCAGCTATAAGGCCACCGAGGTGGTACATTTTTCATGTTTAAAAATAAAATGTTCTTTGAATGACTCATTTGCTGTTAAACTCCTCATATGAATGCTTGCATGGCATTAATTCAGTTTAGACCGTTTGCAAGAATGTTTAGCGTCCCGGTTATGAAAATGATCGCTGCGAGACACTGGCGGAGTGAACGAGGCTTGAGAGTGAGGGCGCGGGCGCAGCCATTATAAGCGTTTTAGGACTTGTCTTTTTCACTTAATTTAACACTTTAGAAAGTTAATAAAGTAGGATGTTTAGAATCAGCGATATCTTTATCTTATCTGCAAAAGATTGGAATTAATTTCGGTTTATTTTTATTTATTTTTACTATTGTTTGTTTTAGTATCAATATCTGGCAACACTGCATCGTCGGCACTTAAACGGAATGCAACAACAACAAAAAAGCATATGGACAGGTTTTTGCTGACAGGATATGACATTCGGTAAAGGAAAAGCGAAAATTATCATGATATTATCCGTCATAAACGTTAGCGGTCAAAAACAGTAGCATTTAACACTAGTGCACTCAGATCTGTAGAACAAGTAGGTTACAGAATGAAATGAAATACGCAAAAACTAGCCACGAAGAAGTGTATGCCATGTCATTCAGTATAGTTAAATTTTCACAAATTATGCTGTAAACTTTCATAAGAGCCCTAGACAAAGTTATTGTAGTTATGTATTGTTTCAATAAACAACTGATAAAATTATCCACCCTTAAATATAGTAAAGTATTAACAAATTTTCGGCACCAGGCCAGACGACAGACCTACAACACGTGTGATATATGAACCAGTGCGCAGACAAAACATATTGCAAAAGCATACACAAAATATATAACAGTGCAATGTAATAAAACTAATTTAAGTAAATTACTTGCATACTAATATATATATATATATATATATTCATTCATTACGTCTGTAGCGGACGAAAAGTAATTGTCTTTATGAGTGAACCATGAATCATTCACTCAACCGATTTGTTTCAAATAATGATTCCTTTAGGAATGAAGCAAATGGCTGCCTTTATGAGTGAGTCACTGAATAATTCCCTCAACTGATTCGGTAAGGAAACACTGCTTCTGAATGCTGCTCGGAGACGCAGCGGCTTCTACTTTCGTTGTAGTCATGAGAAAATGGGATCATTTTACTTGATCTTTGAACCTCGTTTGGCACAATGAACTACTATTATTTGAGTCAATTTCAATTTTGTTCAGTTTGAGCTTAAATTAGTTGAATTAAAATGTTATATATTTTCAAAATCCCTGAACATGTCTACATGTGAACATGTGAATTGGGAAAACATGCAAAGACAAACGATGAGAAACAGAAATTGTGAGTTCCTAATGTGTCTTCAGGTTCAAATCTTTCATTCCTTTGGTTACTTGACAGACACAAATTAATGAATTGTTCATGAACATTATTCCATTTGTGGAGCAAAAAAATAACTGGCAATGTTGTATCTAAAATGCGAGTTATTTATTAATTATTTATCACTTTCTGAGATGCTGCTTTTGAATTTTTACATTACTAGAGTAAGGTTATTAGTATTATGAAATGTATTTTATTTTATTTTTTTTAAATAAAAGCCTTGCCTTTCTCTCAAGATTTCATGAAAATAGAGGCATGGTTCTGTCTTACCACAGTACAGTCCCATGATAGCACGTCCTGCTATCACCATGAGGTAAGGTGTGCCCAACTTAGACAGACCCATTAACAGCCCAGCTGTTATAGCCAGGACATTTATATACAGCATACCTTTGATCCTGTAAATACATTTTATACAGACAGGACCAAAAATATGAGTCACATTCCACTGAATCGGACCATATAAAACTTTATTCTTTCAAGATAAAGCAAGTTAAAACTATTTCTTGCAATTAACATCCTTATGCGGTTTCCTTTTTATCTCCTCACAGATAATAAATTCACAAGTTCACAAATACTCCACCTTCCACGGAAGTCGCTAACAAAGCTCACTAGAAAGGAGGACACCATGCCTCCGATGGCGAAGATGGCCACAGACAAGGACCAGTACATGACCACAGAAGCATCAGTCGGTTCTTCATGTTCTGTGGCGTTTCCTCCTCTTCTGTGAGCTAGTTCTTCATTATAGACCCCCAGAGATTTTGCATAGTGCCTCTCAATGACCTACAACACAAATGGCATAATGCCATGACAAATTCCTTCCCAATAATGATAATGAACAATAATCCTTTCTCTTGAAGATATAATCTCAAAGAGATAACTCCATATCACGCTGGCTCTGAATGCAGCTAGGAGAGTGAAGGCTGTAATGATGGTGTGATGACTGACCTTCTGTGGGGCGTTGATGACGCCCAGGCTGTATCCCATCTGCAGAGAGCCAAGCGCAGCTGTGAACACTGCCAGAGCGAGTGTGCCTGTTAACTGCTGTGAGACAGGAAAACACGACGGCTCTTAAAAAGGTCTTCATTTTGACCTTCCACAAAAAAAAGGTCTTAAATCTGTGCATAAAGTCGTAAAATTATGTCATTAAATGTTTCAAGCTCTCTTTTGGTTTCCAATATAAGTATCTAAAACATCCTTAAATCAAGATGCATTTAAATGCAAACTGAATGTATGAAGTCTTGTTTTTGTTTTTGAAATTGAACAAAATTAAGCGAGTTATGCTTAAGAACAAACATCTGTCAATGCAATATAAAAACCGGTTTTCCATTTGAATTGTTGATTTTTCTAAACCCCTTCGGCAGATATTTGTTCTCGTTTTAAGCATACATTCACTTAATTTTGCACTTAAAATGCATCTTGATTTAAGAATATTTGGTAACACTTTAGTATAGGGACCAATTCTCACTATTAACTAGTTGCTTATTGGCTTGCCTATTATTGCATATTGGCTGTTTGTTAGTACTTATAATAGAAATACTCTGCATCCCTACTCCTTACCCAATACCCAAACTTAACTACCTTACCATTAATAAACAGCAAATTAGGAGTTTGAGGCAGAAGTCATAGTTGATGGTTTGTTAATAGCAAGAAATTGACTTAAAATAAAGTGTGGCCAAATATTTACACATTTTGAATGAAAGAAAAAAAACCTGATACGTCGGAAATGTTTAAACTTTAGTAAGCAGATATTTTCATTTAGAGAACATATTGCCATTTTCTTCCATTTAGTTTATTCCTTCCATTTTCTTGACTTGGTACTAAAAACCAATTAAAAAGTCTTAAATTTACCTTAATAAAATCTGTAAAAAATTGTCAACATAAAAGTTAATTTACAGTATCAGTAGCATTTCCTCGATCAATTCAGAATGTGCCAATAGAAATTAAACAATACAAACAAAATCTGCAAAACTTACAACACTCAGTTACAGGTTTTCCTTTTAATTATATAATTTATAGTTAAGGTCAGAACTTTTTTATAAAAAGGTCTCGCACTGAAAAAACGTTTGTGAACTCAAAAAATAAAGTATACATTTGAATTCAAATATGCTCTTTAAATGAAACAATATTTGTGTTGAATAATAAAACATGTATTCTCGGTTTGAACAAACATTTGATTCAAGAACAGTGAACATGATTAGATATAGCTGGATTAACTCCCTTTAATTGAAATTATGTAACCACAAAATGAATGTTATAAAATATCTGAAATGGACTTAAATGTATTTTGTCCAGTACATGAGTAATAATACCTCAGTAAACAGAACTAAAGCCCTTGATGGTCGGAAAATCTCCAGTAATACTAATTTAGGAGTGTGCATAACGCATATTACGTTACTAGAATGATCTACTATAGTAACAACAATAACAATGCACAATTACAAACACATATGCATAGTTTACTAAGTACTTGCGTAAATATGCAGTTATGTAAACAAACAGAATGGACAGTTCCTTTTAGAGACCTTTAACTGTTGCATTTCTTAATACTATTAAAAAAGTTTTTCATACACACAATAAAAGTATCTGCATTCTGGCCATTTTGTTTAATCATGTGTCAATTAAATGGATGTTTATTTTTTCAAATCACTGTAACACTAATAGTAAACTCATAATCACAGCATGACTAACACCTGCATTCACTATTCTGCCCGTCATATAATCTCTGCTCAAAAAAAACTAAAACCATTTAGATTCAACATGCAAAGCTAAGAGACAGTCGTATCAATAAGACTATTTCACACCATTCAGCATTATCAACCGGTTACATATCATTTAGATGCAAATCAAATGGCATTTTCATTATCCATATGAAATCATAAAGAAGGATTAAATGAATTTACCTTCTCCATTTTGCATGAAGTGTCAGCAAAAGCCGCTCTAGGTCATTAATAGTGGCGCCAAGGTTCTCGGCTGCTTTCCCAATACTCCGTAAATGATCAATCCTGTCACTGCAGGATCATGATGCACACGTGTGCTGTGCTAGAGACCTTCTGCCCTGATCCACTAATGATGTCCATGTATCACCGCTGTTTATGTGCTGCTTCTTCCCACTGAATACCAGACTATTGTTTCACTTTTTCATGTGGTCAAAATGATTGACATGACTTTTTATATCATTTTAAGGTACACTCTAAAAAATGCTGGGTTGTTTCAACCCAACTTTGGGTCAAATATGGACTAACCCAACCGTTGGGTTAAATGTTTACGTTAAATTTTTAACCCAAAAGTTGGGTTGAAACAACCCAGCATTTTTTAGAGTGTATAACAATAATACACGTTTATGATGCCAAATAAATGTCAGGTGTCAGTATTGCTTTTTTTGATTGCCATAAAGCGGCTGGATAAGACATTACGTGCTTGAGCAACAAGAGTTAATATATTACACCTATTAGAGCAAAGTTCTCAGCGCTCAGAGACACTGGTGCTTTCATGAGCTCTGGAAAAGATTCACTAGAGTGAGGGACACTAACACAAGCCAGAAAAGGTACTTATTTGTTTATTTTTTCTTATCATAAAAAAAGAAAGAAAAGGAGGACATACTAGTGCTTCTATCACCATAAAAGAAACGAAAATCTTGTTTACAGCTTCGACGATCATTAAAAACATATTAAGACCAAAACATTAAGTAACCATTCTTGAGTGTCAAATAAAGTAGTTAATTAAAAGAGCTCAGTGAGGTTCTTCCCCAGCACTGGCCGAACACAGTGTTTCACACAGCATACATACATAAATCAGCAGGACATTATTGCTAAAAACCTCTCATTCCCTCACCATTAAAATATCTTCTTTTGCTATGTAAGAGATGTGAAAGAAATATAAATATCTATATAGTGTGCAAACATCAAGTGACTTTGAGAACATCTAAAGCATTGAACTGAAGACCCAGGCAAACATAGAAAATAAAACCGAAGTAATAAACTGAAAAAAAAAAAAGATCTAATGAACAATACATTATGGTTAATATCTGTTGACCTACTGTAGTAGCTCTGTAACAAAAAGTTTCAACATTTGTGATATTTTTGTCAAAGAGACCACAATTGTCAGATGAAGACCCTTTTCCCTTTTCGGAATGTTTTGAGTGCCACTTGACTGATTAAAGATTGTGACAAAATAAAAGTAAGAAGCTTCAGCTTAATATAACAATGCTGAATCCTTCGAAATGTTGAGAAGCAAGACTTCCAGCCTACAAATGACGGCTGAAACAACAGTTATGGAGTAAGAACACAAGATGCAAAAATAGAAAATCCAAGTGCCTCTAAAGATTGATTTCACACAGGTTAATATGTGCTAGGCACTATAATGTAATCTAAATAAAGTCATCATTAATTCTCAATTGTCACTGAAATACAGGTGCTTTTATCTTTTATCCTTTTTCTTTCTATTTTTTATTTTTTGTTGATCTCAGATATCATGTTGCTCTGACATACACATCACACAACATCTGATCCAGTGTCCACACAAGCATGCAACCAGTGAGGAGGACCGTTTTCTTCCATCTAGTCTCGTATGACTAGATTTCACTCAGTTAACTTTCGTGCTTTTGTTCCTTCATGTTCCAAACATTCCAAAAAAAGGACCAGAGAAGGAATTCAAAGCATGGTATGCAACTTAAAGATGCATTCATGATCCGTTCGGCTCCGTATTTCCAACCTCAAAGCTATAAAACAGTACTTTGGATAAATGTACAGTATATGGATCTTGTTGACAATATACAAATGAGCACCAGTGTTATTAGTTTCTTTTGAGCATTTCGTTCTCTTTTGAGAAATCGGACAAAAACGGGTATCACAGATATTTGTGAAACTGGCAGAAGTGTTCGCCAATATTTGAAAGTGAAACATCAAGAGACTAAAGCTTGGTCTTAGCCTGAGTGCTTGCTAATGTTATCCCCACATTTGTTCTCTTTTAAATATTGTCCAATTCTTTACAATCATGCAACTGACTAAAATTCATTGGAAAAGTCAATAAAAACCAAAGGGGAAACCAGGGACGGGAACGTAAAGGTGAGGACCCTAAAAGAACAGGCTTTACCAGAGGCCACAAATAAGGTCTAAAACCAAGTTCAAGTTAGTCAGCCCCCTCTTCTGGGAACTGCGTGCCACTGCAGGTGACGTCAGATACTGCGCCTCCATTAGCCGCGTGCAGAGAACAAGCGCTCGCTTCCTACGGGACAGACCCATGTCTCCAAGCTCACTCCTCAAGAGTCTCTAATATTTTAAAATCTTTTTCAGACCAAAGTGTCAATGTACCGTGCGCTCACAGATGCAATTCTGACAGGAAAAAGGCTCCACGGTGTTGGGTCCGCAGGAGCTTCACCAGTTCATCAAAGAGTTCCTGTTCAGTGTCATGAAGAACACTTGACTGCTACCGCCTGATCGGACCGAGGCAAAGAACACCTGCAGGGGGATTTAAAAAAAATAAATAAAAAAATAAAAAATAAAAAAAAAGAGAAGAGAAAAATGTAAACTTGTCCAAAATGGTCTAAGCTAATTTAGATGAACAATGACATTCGTGGGGATGATCTACAACATAAGTCTAACCTTGTCATTCCTCTCACAGAGGAATTTAAGTCTCTGAGCTCGCTTGTGCATGAAAACACCGTCCAGGTGGCCCGTTTCAACAGAGCGGATCTCAATGGCTTTCTCTCCCCAGCCCATGATCTGGTTGGAGTGGATATAAGCTGCAAAACAGAACATCTTATTGAGTTCTCATTCATAGACCATCTTTATACCAAAAACAAAGCACAGTATCATAGTTCTCTCAAAAAATGTGAACAACTTTCATTTCACTTTTGAAAATGACACTCCACTTGTAAAAATCCCTGTTGGCCAGTGTAATATCCGTGATATTTCGCTAATTTCTTGTGGACAAAAAAAAAATTAAGAAATAGATTAATAATAAATTAAAAATTAAAAAGACACAAGTAGTTATTTATGCAGAATGTCAAAGTCACTTTTTTCCCCATATAATGACTGGTATATTTACTGAAATAATGACTTCTTAAAGGGATAGTTCACCCAAAAATGAAAATTCTGTCACTAATTACTCACCCTCGTGTCGTTCCAAACCCGTAAGACCTTTAAAATGTGTAAGACCTTTAAGATATCTTCAAATTAAGATATTTTTTGATGAATTCCGAGAGCTTTCTGACCCGGCATAGACAGCAACGCAACACGTTCAAGGCCCAGAAAGGTAACAAGGACACAAAGTGCGCACAAAAAGTATTCTTGTAGCTTCATAAAATTAAAGTGCCCCTATTATGGATTTTTGAAAATTACCTTTCATGCAGTGTGTAACACAGCTCTAAGTATTTCATGTTGACATGAAACATTAGCATGAAACATTAGCATATTGCCCGCCCACTTGTGGTTCTTTTCGCATTGGTCTGAATGAAAATGCAAATTCATTCTTTGCCACTAGGTGCTGCTTTTGGAAGGGTAAAAATAGCGGTTTCCCCAGTAACGCTGTACACAAAGCAACACTATGCTCACAAACGCTGCTTTATCAGGCATTACAGGCATGATGAAATGGAAATGAGACCAATCGGACCAATCACGCAGGTTAGCATCACGCAAAGGAGGGGTTTGGAAAAATTAATCATTGAGCGAATCATTTGGGAGTCGTTGAGCAAGTAAGGTAAAAACAAATGCATGTTATAAGACAATGAAAGTGTTTTTTGAACTTGCATGCATGTCAACCTGTTGTTGGGGACTCCCAAAACCAAAATATGAACCTTTCATTACCCATAATAGGCATTACAGGCATGATGAAATGGAAATGAGACCAATCGGACCAATCACGCAGGTTAGCATCACGCAAAGGAGGGGTTTGGAAAAATTAATCATTGAGCGAATCATTTGGGAGTCGTTGAGCAAGTAAGGTAAAAACAAATGCATGTTATAAGACAATGAAAGTGTTTTTTGAACTTGCATGCATGTCAACCTGTTGGGAGACTCCCAAAACCAAAATATGAACCTTTCTTTTCCCATAATAGGGACACTTTAAGGTTGAACCACTGATGTCACATGGACTATTTTAAAGATGTCCTTACTACCTTTCTGGGCCTTGAATGTGGTAGTTGCATTGCTGTCTATGCAGGGTCAGAAAGCTCTCAGATTTCATCAAAAATATCTTAATTTATGTTCCGTAGATGAACAAAGGTCTTATGGGTTTGGAATGACATGAGGGTGAGTAATTAATGACAGAATTTAAATTTTTGGGTGTACTATCCCCATTAAACCTCAGTCTGTTCCTCATCAGAAGAATTGGGATGCAGCAAACAAGCCTTATTAAATGACTTATAGGATGTTTTTAATGCTTTTTTTGGTCTTGATAGTTCCTGGTCCCCATCTACCTTCATTTTATTAAACAGAACAGCTTAGACATTCTGTTAAATATTATCGCTCAGCTCTATATAGAAAGTCAGATACATAAGCATATCCAACTTTATTCGCATACATTCAGTACACTCACATTTTTACTATATAGCAAATCTCAACTTCTTGATTTACATTCTAACAAAATGTAAACTATTATTAGCTCTAATTTGCTAAATGTGACTATAAGGGATGACAACATTAAACTATTATAAACATTAACATCATAATTTTCTGTAAAGCTACTTGGAAACAAATGTATATTGTAAAAAAATAAACACTAATGAAAATAATAATAAAATTGACTTGACTAAACATTTCCTTTGGTGTGAAAAGGAAGCAAGCAAGTTTGGCACAACATGAGGGGTGGGTACATGACATAACTATCCATGAGTCAAATCTAGTATGGCGTATTTATTTGCTTACACAACTTGATTGCGTCTTGTTTTGAATGGGTAGATGCATCTTTTTGTATGATCTCTGAATGCCTTCCTTTTGACGTC
This sequence comes from Sinocyclocheilus grahami, assembly GCF_001515645.1. Taxonomy (NCBI): domain Eukaryota; kingdom Metazoa; phylum Chordata; class Actinopteri; order Cypriniformes; family Cyprinidae; genus Sinocyclocheilus; species Sinocyclocheilus grahami. The sequence goes on from NW_015505184.1 coordinate 4,554,271, forward strand.
TTTTCATAAGCCAGCCTGAAGATTTAGCAAGCATTGCATAAAAATCGCCCCAAAAAATGAATAATTCTGTACGCAATCACTACTTATAATCATAACAGCCTGCCAAACACAAGGAGCCCTGACCAAACACTCCCCCATTGAGATTATTATATATGATAAAGCATGCCAAAAGCCCTAAATCCTCCAGTCCAGCTAATGTGTTACTCAGACCAGCTCTCTCTCTCACACACACACACAACCACATTCATACTTCTCAAAACACAGAAGTTGAAGCCAAGTTTGAATGCTTTTGAACTCTGGGTGAACTAATTTTTTCTCCCCCCACAAAGCAGTGGCAGCCCTGTTGTTGTTTTCATGCACTTCTGCTGGCCTCACATCCCTCAAGCTCAACCCATGTGCTGGCAGCTAACACAAACAGACACTGCGGTAGAGGCCAAATGGAAATCAGTGCCACTGTGGAATCAGGCTAATATTAGTCAATACAGCAAAATATGCTGTTTTTGTAAGCATCCACTAAAGATAAATATTTGATAACTAGAATAGAAGTCATTATCTGGTCAGTATGTTTCCTCTTGCACAGCTGGGAAGGGTATTGAAACACAGACTCACCAACAGAGGTGGGCATCTCTCCCCACTGCAAGACCACGTCCTTGGTGATTCTGCCGTAGGTGTTGACATAAACGCCCTCATCTTCATAACACAGCAGCATCTCCATGCCATCAGTCTTGGGAAGCACCACGATGGCATGAGGAGTCACACTGCTCTGGATCTAACAGAAAGAAGAAGGGGTGCTTAAGGAGACCATTAGATGACCACATATTCCATTTACATTTATTCTTTCAAAGAATCATTGTTTACAAAAGGGAATCTATGGAATTATAGTATTTCTATTTTGGTAACACTTTAGCATAGGCACCAATTCTCACTGTTAACTAGTTGCTTATTAGCATCCCTATTATTAACATATTGGCTGTTTATTAGTGCTTATAAAGCACATATTCTGCATGACCATATTCTACGTCCCTAATCCTACCCAATACCTAAACTTAACAACTACCTTACTAACTATTAATAAGCAGCAAATTAGGAGTCTTTAGAGGAAAAAGTCGTAGTTAATGGTTTGTTAATATTGAGAATTGGACCTTAAAATAAAGTGTGACTTGTATTTCATACAAAAAGCTTATTAAATGCACTAATAATTGCATTTTGGCATCTATCTATCTATCTATCTATCTATCTATCTATGACTCCAAGTAGGATGCAGATTTGGAAAATGGTGGCACTTGAGACCGAAGGGTTTCTGATTTAATTCTTGGTTTAACACCTTCTTCACCTTAATTCTTAACATCTTTATCAGTTAATATCTTTTCTTCTTAATGTTTTATTTTCAATGAGCATTTCTTATCCAATTGTCACACCGTAATTTTGGAATTTCTATAGTATTGCATCCTTCTCATGGGCATTTAATATATTTTTGACTTTTCAGTGTGTTAAATCTTTTTTTTTTGCCCATTTTAACTTTGTCAAACTTTGTCAAACCTGCTTAATAATTATGCACATCTGAATATACTGTAAGGTGGCTTTGCACTTACAGCCCTTGTTAACAATTATATATGACTTATACAAACTTTACAGTAGTTATTAAGACTGATGTGGTATGGAGTATGCAAAATGTGCTTGGAAAAAAATACCAGAATATCGACTTGAGTGTGTGTGTGTGTATATATATATATATATATATATATATACACATATACATACACACACAGCCATTATCTGAACATAGTATGTGTAGTATAGGAACAGAAATTGAGCTTCTGTCTTCCTCAAAGCACCTGAAATCATCCTTACACTTTTCACACTTTCAAGTGCCGTGAAGGGAACATAACATATGGAGGCACATGTTTTTTCACTAAGATTAGACTACAACCCCCAAGAGCAACACTGCCAAGGGAACCCCTCAACCAATCAAGAGGATGTTGCTCATGAACGGCTCCCTTACCCAGAAGCACAACTAAATTGTGTTTTTACAGACACCAAACCACAGCCTAGTACCACAGATAAAAACCAAAGGTCTGCACTGCTGCATTCCGATTTAATTTGTGGTTATAGAGGATTTGTATTGCAAATTTATTAGCAACAAAAATGGATCCAGCATTTCTATGAGGTTTATTTAAAAATGCATCACTTACATGTGATGGTATGTAGATGTCATAAGGGTTTCCAGAATCCACATCTATGACGTGAAAGCCCACACTAGAGCCATAGATGACCTTTAACCTCTGACCCTCTTCTACAGTCAGGTCCACCAGCTGAGGCCTGTGCGGCAGCTCTGTGAACGACTGCCAGAAACAAAAAGATACAGATACAGAAATGGATGCTGAGTCTAGGGAACTGGTTAAACAGGCAGTTAATGCATGCAAACCTTTAAGGCATTTTCTTTCATTGACAAATTATATTATTACATGTTAGTTAAATAGCAAGAAAGAAATACAGAGAGCATTTGAAAGATGAGGAAATATTGTTACACCATCATACCTTGAAAGCCATGAATTTATGGTACGGCTTGGGGGCCCATGCATAAATCTCCACAGAGCTCTTCAGTGCGATCACCAGGAATTTGATTCTCTCGTATTTCACTGAAAACAAAGTAAATCATGCTTTCAGTTACCTGCAGCTCACAGCGGCAGTTTGTCATATTCATACAAGGAAGCAGACCGTCTCCCGTTGCCACGCTCCATGCTGTTAGAGGAGAGCTGAATGCCAATCCTCTCGATTAGCCTAAGAGATCTCGATTAGCCTACTCAACCGCCTCCATCTTAACAGCCTCTGTCTAACAGGAAAGCCTTCATCTTTCAACCCCAATATCTTGGACTTTGCTTTATTCTGCACGCTCAGAAAAAGCAGCTAATATACTGTATATGCTGCTAATATTTATATTTATGTAATCTTGCTAATAAAATAGAAAATAAATTATACAAAGAAATGTATTCCATAAGGCTGCTAATATTTATTATATACTTTATGTTGTGAATAAAATATAAATAATACAATAAAGTAAAATTTTATGTTATTTTAATTTTGTTGATGATAATATGAAGTCACTGATATTTAGGAAAAAACAATACTGATAACTAAGAGAGAAAACTCATTGACTCAAACTCTATTAACCTCTATTCTTTATTACTGGATTTAACATTTTGAATACTTACTTTATGCCACAGCGTTAATGTAATTTATACTTAAATACAAGAGTTGTATTTGGATATTAGTTGCCACCGTACAAGATGTTAGTATCCAAATTGATATTGAGTACTGTGAAATTTCACTGGCATTGATATCAATACTTTTGTGACAACTCTAGCAGAGACGGATGACTTACCAACTTTATAGTGAATACAGCCTTCCAGATCCCCAACAGTGATCCAGCCCTGTTTCTTCTCTACCTCCGGATCGTTGTGCAGTATCCTGTTTCTCAGCCATGACAAGTAGTAGACACGTAGCTTGTTTTTCTTCCCTGTAAACAAGGCTGACATGTTAATAAAAGACGACATGTATCCCCAAAAGACACAAAGAGCTGCCACCAGGCTTTGGTTCAACACTTTTTTTTTTTGTGTATTAGTGGACTTAAGTTTCTGCAAATGTCAACTTTGATGCCCTTGTGTAGCTCTTTTTGTAGTGGGACAAACCTGATATGGTGACCAGGACATTTAGACAAAACTACAAAAATAACAAATGAACCATATCAGCTCCAGTAAAATGATTTAATAGCAGGTATTCAGAGAAAAGCAGTCTGGAGTTGGGGCTAAAAATACAACAGAAGCACAGTTCCTGCTGTTTAGATAATAGATGGTTCAGAAAAATTTTTAGACTCTCACTTGTGAGTCAGTAAATAATGTCTGTGACAGAGTTATGAAAATATTAAGAGTCATTAGGATAGCAAAGTGCTTTCCTCACATTTTCAGACTCTTTAGTCTCATTTTAATTCTAGTTATAGTGAAGAGAGGAGAGCAAATTAAAGGGAGAGGAGGGTAGGACAAGATTGGGATATTTCAAATTGCTTTGCCTGGCTAAATATCAGATATGTATCCCTCTTAAAGGTTATCTACCTCATCCATAGAGTCCAGGTCCTGGGAATTGATGCCTGTTGGAGTTCCTGATGGGGAGTGGCTTTGCTGCACCAGGTCTGGTAGGTTTCCGTGGCCTGCGAAACCATTGCTCTCGCCGTGGCCCAAGCGTTGCCTCTCATTGGCCTATAGAGAACATCAAACGTAAGTCAAAAATGTGTGAAACATTTGAGAAGTCAGAGATAATAAGTCTTTTTTGGAGCTAAATAATGTGATGGTTTGCTGAGTACTTTGGAGGTCTCATGCAAAGGTAATCTGTAATCAGTTTGCATTCGACCTGTAATCCCAGTTTTAGGCCCAACATAAAAATGCCCCCTCCTGAACTTTAGTTGCTATAGAAACAGTAAGGGTCCCAAACAAACAGCTAGGGTTATTTGCGCTGGGGCGAGAGAATCCGAGCCAAGTAGGGAGAATAACACACACCCACACATAGAGTCCATTGACAAAGCCACTGGCAATCCAGCTTGGTGAGAAAGTTGAGAGGGTGAAAGAGGACAATCTTTTCTCAAGTCAGCGTTGCTATTGAGATTAGCAGGCAAGAATTCCCACAGTCCTCTGCCAAGCAACCTTTAGAGATTGAGAGGGACTGAGAGAAAGATGGATGGGAATGTAACCAACCCTTACTCTGGCTTTCGAGCCCTGATTGAGGTCCAGGTGACAAGACAGATAAAGAACAGCGAGAGAGAGAAAACACAGGACAGACATGCAGAAAGAGCTTTGGAACTGGTTAATACGGATTGTAGGTCAGCTAATTATGTAGACAGCTCTAGCCCTTTGTTCAAACATTCATCACGCCGCAAGAGAAGTTTCCTCAAATAAGGACTTGGGTTGTCCAAGCCAAAATAGCTCAGAGAAATAAACCTGCCATAAAAAACAAATGTAGTAAAATAAACAAAAAAAAGATAAGGTTTGGTTTTGTAGGAATGTAGGAAAGCATGGCGCTGGCAATGTCAATGTCATGGGCGTGATTCCCTGGCAATGTATAAGCTAATAAATTGCATATCTTTTATGCATTTGGCAGGTGCTTTTATAGAAATTGACTTCCATTGCATTTATGCAGATGTATTTGACAAAGTAGTTGTAGGTGTAATTTTAGTTGATCTAAAATTACGCTAATATAATTCATATTAATAAAATTGATAGTTATTCCAAATAAAGTCTAATTTTAAATATCAGTTTTGGCCAAGTGAGCTCAGTTTCAGCCAAGAATTTTCATTTCAGTGTATCACTTATCTAAAAGCTCTGAGTGTTCACGAGTGGAAAACTGGCAGAGAGGACAGTCTGAACAATGCAACCAGTGGGACATTTGGCCTCCAACTGTAAAACAGCATCTGCATCTGAAGGTTGTTTAGTCTAGAACTGTGTCTGGAGGTCAAATCTACATCCAAAGAGAACTAAAAGCACCTTCAAGCATATGCTAGATAAAAATGAAGTGACAAAGTAGGTTCAAATAGTAGTGTACTGTACATAGAGACAAAAAATGAAGAATGGCTAGATCATATTTAAGGGCTATTGGGATGCATCTTACCGCAGGTCGACCAGGTTTGTTCAACTCTCTGCTTTCCTCCTGAATGGGTTTGGAAGTCTCCTGTAATGCCACTGGAGATCCTTCTGATTTACCAGAGCCTGGAAAACAACATAACAGGTTGTAACCACATGTTTGAGATTAAAGGACATCAAATGTAAAAGTTTCAGAAAAACCCATACCGATCGACCCTTATTCTGATTATTGGTGAGGAGATGTAAAAGACAACTTGTTCTCAAACAGAATGAAAACTCAGAGATTGCTGGCATTATTGTAAACAAAAATATACAAAAGGTGGACTCTACCTATCTTTACAGGACCTAGAAATACACCTTCTAGATTGGACTAAAAATTCAAACAGGCAAACAATGTATCCACCATGTCATACTATACATCCACTTCACTCTCTGGAGGACGAGCGCAGTACTGCACATCTGACACGGTGAACAGAGTGGAACTGCCCAGCAAAAACAACCAGAATTAAGTCTGAACGAGTGCCAGCTCCTTCAGTCCCTTGAAGACCATCAGACTGAGGCATTCTGGGAGGGCCACGTCTGCACCAGTCACTCACAACACAACATGAACACCCACACTGGCTTGTAACAAAAGGTTTGCTCATGGGGACCCGTTTAAATCAGGCCTGGATCAAGTCCTGATCCTTTCTATCCCCCAATTACCTGTCTGCCTCTACTGTCCTGTAAATAAAAGCTAGAAAACGCCTTTCTTTTGGATGGTGTTGTGCGGTGGTTAAACCTCAAGGCTCCTTTCCAGAAAGTTTCAGGTTTGATACTTCAAACCATGAATTAATCACCATGTAACTTACTCCAAAGGGATTGTCCCAGTAAAAACATTATGGCATCAAAGTTGTGTGAGATGTTCATTTAAAAGATTTCTAGAATTCTTTTATCTAGAATTGTATTCTAGGATTGTTTTGTCCTCATTACAGAAACTCAAGATAACTCAGGACACCGCATTCTCACCTTTCGGCTGGTTCCTCTCACTGGATCCAGGCTGCGAGCCGCCCTGAGAGCTGGGTGTGCTGGAGCTGGATGAGCCGTTACTGCTGGTTCTCTGCAGAGCCACATCCAGGGACAACTCTGCCCTCCTCAGGTCTGGATTACTGGAGAGTTCAAGACACATTCAGTGCTTCAATATACCAACATAGAGCAACGCCCCCAGCATGTGATCTGACTGAGAGCTGAGTTGAGCTGACCTGGAGCGGATGAGCTGGGAGGTCGCTCGCCCCCCTCCGTTCCCAGGAGAGTTCTTCCTCACAAGAGCAGGGGAGATGGATGTGGTCTGCTGAGGCACCTGGGTAGTACTGCACAACTTTAATCAAACACACAAATGACCAAACATCAGAGATGAGGGATCATAGCGTAATCACAACCATCAGTTCTCTTGAATAACAAAGACAGCCTGCATATTTTATTAATAGTCTTTTAATCATTTATTTACTACAAAGTCTTGCAATTTAAACATTCAAACTACGATTCAGAATTTTGAGGTCAGTAAACATTTTTAAAAAAAGTTATACTTTTGTTCAGAAAGGACACTTCTTCAGAGCAATAAATTAAATTTTTTAAATAATAGAAAACAAGATATTTGAAATAGCAATAATATTTACAACATTACTGTTATGACTAATGTAAATCACCTGTAAATCATACCGACCCCAAACTTTTGAAATGTAAAGTATTTGTCAAAAACATTATCAAAAGATATCTCTTCAGGTGTGAAGCCTTGAAAATAGGAAAAAGTAAAGCTCATCATTAAAGTTCATTACTGTATAATTCTGACCTTGGGAGGAATGTCGTCTTCCATTAGCCAGGGGGAACTGCGTTCAGGCTTTTCCTCACGGCTGGCCATGCGAGGGGCCGGAGGGGGCATCTCTGAAGTCGGGTCGGAGTTCTGTCGTGGCATCTCTGGCCGATGGGACACCAGGCTCTCCTGGAAGGCTGAAACGCCCTTGGCAGATTGATCATGCAAAGACTGAGAGACTGACAGAGAGGAGCTATGGGATCTCACTGGAACCAAATGAGCCATCTAAGAAGAGGAAGAAACCATTAAGTGCTTAGATCAGAATTCTGACACTTTCGCCAATGAATTTTCATGACCTTTCCAGTCATTGGTGAATACAGGATTAAAGATGTTTTAGAAATGATTTTCAAAGGAATTATGATTTGCTGGATGGATTTCCATGTGTTCCATGTGTACTTTTGAATTAGAACATTTATTTATACTTATTAGATGTCTCCAATAACACCCCTAAAGGACAGAATGATGTTTCACACTGGCTTATGAGTGTTTTATAATAATTTAATTAGGGATGCACAATATTAAATTCTGTATAATAAGCCGACAATTATTTTCATATTATGGTCAACAAATGTCCAATATAAAATTCAATCATTTTAAATGCTGCAAGTGAATTTATGCATCACAACATTATGAAAAAAATTATCCTTTTTAGAGATTTACTAAAGATAACAGAAAAACTTTGCTAAAAAATAAATGCATAAATAACTGATACAGTACTGATATACTGAGCATTAAGAATTAATGCTTTGAACAAAAAGCTAAATGTTATACCTGAGGCTCCACAGGGCGGTGCATAGGAGGGGTCCGTGCCGGCTGAATTCCACCACTGCTAAAGGACTCAGAGCGTGGAGGAAGGGAAGGGTCGGAGATACGGTTAGCCACTTTATGCTGCAGGGCAGGAGAACTCTGGCGGTTCAGTTTAGAGCGCTCCTCAACCTTCATGAATAATAAAAAGACACATAAGAACAGGCCAAACGGTTTAACTCAGCCACCACCAACCAAACAAGAGAAAACTAGCAAGGCCTATGTTTGGGAAATGCACCAGCAAACACTAAAGTTAATCAGTTGAAACTATCACACCATCTGAAAGAGAAAAGCAATCTATTCAGCTAGAAGCTGAATTAGCCGTTGCATGTTGATTGGGTCATTCATACAACAATCGGTTAGAGCAGACCAGCACCTTCTACAAGCACAGAGACTGAAAACCTTTGAGAGGTGAAAGGATAGAAAGTATTTAAATGGGTAAAAAAAAATCTGCTTTGGCAATAGAAAAAGCCAACATATGAGACACTGCTTGGAAACTAGATTTAAGGATTTCAGTTCCAGTCTAATTTCTAAGAAAGTCATCAAAGTAATCAGTGCAGTTTATATAAACCCATATCTATATTTATGAGATAACTAGTAGTCTTTCAGTGTCTCACAACGTGAGGGCTTCTTTGCAACAACAGATCTTTTCAAAGAACTAGACAGACACTGGTTAACCATCTCAGTGTCTCAGAAATGCAGATTCCTACTGGTGAAGCAGCTTGTCAAATTCGAAAAGAAATGGGTGGTTAGTGTGGAGATGGATGGCATCTTGCTCAGAGATATCATGTGTCTAGATTCATAATTCAGGTTATTTAATGGGCATTCTAAATGGCAACTAGATGACCCATTATTGGTGTCTAAAAGAACTGGTTATATTGGTTGAAAAGCTAGTTTTTTCCCTATCCAAGCGCAGTACAACAAAATGAATTTGTCTTTCATGTTTTCAATGAACATGAAACTGCTACGGGACATCATACAATCACAGCCAATAAGAGGAAATTTGTTTTTTTTAATATACAGTGCTGCAGGAATGAGTCCTGGAATTAAAGCCTGGAAATGAGATGTTCCAGAAGTCAATGGTTTTTTGGTTAAAAGCCTGAAACAACGTCTGTGGTCAACACAAGGTCAAAATATTTTCACTTTTTATTCCATTCATAAAAGTTGTTCATTTGTGAAGATTATCTTGATGCATGCAACATGCAAGAATTAGCCACAGACCTTGTTTTCCATTCAATTATTTTTCTTATTAAATCCTGTTCTGTTGTTCAGGTTGGCCAACAAAAATTACGTCTTTCATGCAGCACTTTGTTATGTGGACTAATGAGATTTTGCTGACTAGGCAATCTACTGTGGCTTTGCGCTTGTTGTGGCTGGTTAGGACATGGTGTAGAGAAACAAAATTCATGGAACGGATTCAGCTTTCCAGGAGTACTTCCAGAATACATACAAAATTCAATGGATGTTGTTTTATATTAAACATTTAGTTTTCAAAACTACATAACAAAAGTGGTTTGATTTAAACGATTTGAGGAGTTTACCACATGCCACCTTGCGAGAGAAAAAGAGGGGCTCCAACACCAATGGGCAATGCACCCAGAATCACCCAGCAATGGGCTGCACTGATTATGAAGGCTTACACAAACACAGAGGGCATCCAGTCGGGGTGGTGGGCCATCAGAATCAGGAGGATCAGGGGCAAACTAACGACAAAGGGGCTTTCATGATGTCACTGATGAGTAAGAGCCAGTAAGATGGGAACACGAGGAATGGGGACACGTGAAGTACTGATGGACTACGTAATGGTCAGTTGCATAATGAACATATACAGATTTTGGAATAGCATTCAGTAACTAAAAAAATTTGCCATTACGTGACATTTTATTTTGAGGATTAAGAGAGAAAATCAGTAACATACTGTAATATAAGAAGAGCTATTTACATCTATTCACACCTATTTACAATGATCGCAGAGCACCTCAATTGATGAGAGGCCTGATCGTCATCATGTTGGTGGGGGAGAACGGGGAGCCTACGGGGGATGAATTGGGGCTGACCAAGGAGCTGTGACGGCTACCTGGGGATGGCGACCTTGAGGAGGCTGGGCTTGCTCTGGGTGTGCTCCGAGGAGAGAGCCCCATCCAGCGCAATACAGAGCGGAGCGGTGAGGCCATATTGGAATTTTTAGAGGATTTACGGTGAACAATATGAAAACCCTCGCGTCCACAAGATTTGGAACGCCAGATGGGCTGGTTAAAACTCTGCCTGAGCAACTCCGAAGCGGATGAAGACAGGTCCAGAGCAGAGGAACAGCGATTCACACGAAATGAATAATCTGAATTGTACATTGCGAGAGGCACGTCCCACTCCCTTTTCGGCACCATCAGGAGGTTCTTGGACGACACTGAGTTTGAACGCTGATCTTTGGCCATCATCTTTCGGAGCGAGTGCTCTGGGGCTGACTGAGACAACAAGCTGTCCTCATCGAGGAACAAACACTCCTGGTTAATGGCGATTTGTGGGAGCAACTCATCTACATCTAGTCTATGGCACAGTGAAAGCTTCACATCTAAGGCTGAGGCCAGGTTCTCTGAACTAACCGCTTTAGTGATCACTGGGTTGGGCTTGCGTCCGCGGGCCTCCTGCCCGGACTTTTGGAAGGCCCTAAGCTGTTGCACCTGCTGGCTAATGTTTTCTCGACTCTCTTGCTGTCCTGAGACATGGAAGCTGGGCTGCTGCTGCTGCTTCCTGTGATGTAAATGCTTCATGACCTGTTCTCTAATAGGGGGAAGCATTCTAGTGGGGTCTGAGGGGCTCCGGTGGGGGACGTGGCGCTGACGGGATGGGGATGAGGAAGGCTTGTGGTTGATGGTTTGGATCTGTTTCAAGGGCCGGCCATGGACCTGAAACAGTGAGTCAAGAATTGTTTTGTTAAACAGAGTTAAGCTGGTTAAAAAACATCTGGGCCAAGTGCATACTACAAGACTGAAACTCGTATCGCTTTTTACACTGAGGTCTCAGAAAGTCTCACCAACTTCCAATATGTCGCCAAAGATATTCCAGTTCCATGTTTGTGGACAAGAATTGAGTGTAGTGTTAAAAGTGCATTCAGAAGTTCTTTAGCTAGAGTTAGTGTTGCTATTCTTTGTGTACTTTAACAACCAATACCACAATACTGTCAGACACTGCACTGCCATCTATCAACATGGATCAGCATGATCGTCTGTGAGTTTTATGTAAATTATACTGAATTTATTGTGTAAACTACTCCATACATCTTACTAGTATCCCTTGCCTGTCCAATACAAAAACCACTACTCAGGATTTTCTCTGTCATCAAATCTTTCCATGTTGTGAATGTCTTGCCAATATTTATGCTAGTTTTTTCATCCATGTCAGTCTGTCTGTCTTCAGACCTTCACTTCTTTGGCCATATAGTTACTGATTCTTCCATTTTCTCCACTGGTAAAGCATGATGTGTGTGTTACATTGTCTAAGTTTTGTTCTTCACATCACCAAACAATGCCAACGCGTATGAGGATTCGGTACAACATTTAGTAAAACACAGCGAATCATGAGTGGGGTGAACTGCACCATACATTATTAAACTCTTTTGAAAGACAACTATTATGAGTACAGCACTCAACTCATCAGTCTTCACAAAAACACTATTTATTTCTTAAAGCAGCACTATGTAACTTTTGGCACTCTAGCGGTTAATAAACAGAACTGCACTCATCCAGCGGAAGAACATTCCAACCGGAGCTACTTCTCTAAGTTTGTCTATGGCGATTCACGCAGGTATGTGTTACTCCGCAGCGGTGACGACCCGACCAGGCTACAATAGTCCAAATATAAGTACTTATTATAAGTGTACCGTAGTGATTCGGAATAAGACAAAAACACGGTTTGGAAGATGAATTCATGATGTACTCGCTCATTATATACATTTTGCAAATTCTGAACACAGAAAAATTTACATAGTGCGGCTTTAAATGTGAAATATATATATATATATATTAATTAGCACAAAACTATTGAATGCACCTTTAATATGTGTGCTTTTGTGTGAAAACACATTTTGAGATCTGTGATTAGTAATTTGTAGTGTGCGCTTGGCCTAGTGAAGCAAAGACAAAACCAGAACACTGTAGCAAATGTAGTTCAAAAGAAAGAGTCCAGATTGCTTCACAAAGACATTAAATACGGTTTCCTTCAGTTATATATAGTGTTCTAAATGGACTGTGGTGGTCATTTTGCTGACATGCTAGGATAAAACAAGAGAGTTAATCTGTCCAGTTTCATTTTGCTGACTCAGCATCAAGTATTGTTGGACTTTCAGTAAAAGTTTCCAGGCTGGTGACCCTGAAAAATGTGCTGGAAAACATTTCTGCAGTGTAACACTGTGTCCTAACCAGATGCAATGTGTTTCCAGTGACAAGCAATTTGTCTGTATGCACAGAATGTGTAACAGTGTAGTACGTGAAGCCAATCAGAAAATTTTTGGTGCTAAACGTAGTTATTAGCATTAGGATTTCGGACAAATCAGATTTCACTGTGGGGCTAGAGAGTGTGCCCTGGTACTTGTTGCTTATCATGGTCACAACTGGTCAGGACAAAAAAACAAACAGGTTTGCTTTTCACATCATCGCATCATCCCTGGAGTAAGGCAACACTGAGATGCTGGAAAAAAGGACAAATTCAGTCTAATTTCAGTTTTGCCCACCTCTTTGGCCCAGGCAGGTTTATCGCTTGGGTTGACTGCATCTTTGTAATGATAGAGTTGCTTCTTCTCTGCAGGTCTGGAGTCTTGTTGCGGTTGCTGCTGCTGCTGTTGTTGGAGAGAGACAAGGTAAGCTCTCTCTTGCTGGAGCTGTCTCTGCAATCTCTCTGACTGTCTCTGTTCCTCCAGCTGTTTACGTTTATACTCCTTAAGACACAGAGAGATTTTGATAGTTAAAAAAAAAAAAAAAACACTTTTGCAAAACATCAACAAGGGCCATGCAATTGCAAGGACTTAAACACAGTACCACAAAAGCACAATGACCATACACTGGCACACATGCACAATCAAAACATGCATGTGCTGGACCAATTATACTTAGCTCAAGACAAATGGGAGGATACAAATCCATGCCAGGCATAGTTCTGCCTCAATGGCAGAAATCTGGGATGGTGCTACAGATGGAAAAAATACGCAAGTACCACTCTTCTGTAAAAAAGTACATTTGAAGCTCAAGAATGGAGCTACCGGGAACATAAAATCCTCAAGCGCAGTTTTTCACTCTTTTATCATTCTCTTTTCTCCTTTGTCTCCCTAGTGGCTTCAGTGGAAAGCACATTTTATTGCATCGTTCTGGCCTGCTCTAAACTTCAAAACTCCAAAAGAGCAAAGAAAGAAAGGAAAGACCTGCTAAGGTCCACATCTCTCCCAGTTTCACATACAATGCATCAAAGCAAGCGGGATTTCACAGGAACAAATGTTTTAATTTGTTAACGATAAAAAAAATTACTCTCTTATATGACAGTCTGTATCAGGGATCCTCAAATCTGGCCCACGATATCCACTTTCCTGCAGAGTTTAGCTCTAACCCTAATCAAACACACCTGAGCAAGCTAATCAATGTCTTCACGAACATTAGAAAAATCACAGGTAGGTGAGTTTGATCAGGGTTGGAGCTAAACTCTGCAGCGCATTGGCCCTACAGGGCAAGATTTGAGGAACCCTGGTCTATATGCTGGCACTGATATAATGTGTAGTGTAGATCAGTGTTTCCCAACCGGGGTGCCGTCTGTCGAGAGCAGGGGTGCAGTGTAAAAAAAATATTTTTAATTTTTTTAAATTGCTAAAATGTTTTTTAAAAAAAAGCATATATTATATAATATCCATTTTTGATGTCGCCAATAATTAGAGATGCACCGAAATTTCGGCTGACGAAAATTAGTTCAGGCTCTGGTGTGACGCTCTGCGTATTATCCCGCTCTATGTGTGCGCTCTGCTCAGTCGCTCCACTCGTATACCGTTCATGCTCATTGTAACAGCAAAGTCCACTCAAAAATTGAGCCGACAGAAAACATCGATGTAGTACAGTATTGTTTCTGTCTGCAATAGCCCTACTGTG
>NW_015505184.1:4569055-4585397 GCF_001515645.1 Sinocyclocheilus grahami
ATTCGAAGGCCTGTCGTTATTTTTTATTTGTGCTATCATTATTCATTTCTTTATTTGTTCTTATTTTACTACTGACTGCTTACTTGTCATTTTTTATTCAATTCAAAGTTTGAAATCAATCTCGTGCTACTGCACCAAAATTACCCTACTGTAAAATAAAAAAAACACTGAGTAAGCAAAAATTTGTGAGATAGCTAGTTATAATGGTAATTAAATAATGTTTACATGTGTACAAAAGCCTTCAGTAAAATCTGTAAATCTGTAAAAAATAAATTGGTCTCTTCATTAGAAATTAGCCTACTTATTGCCACCATTGATGGACAAATTTTTTTAATAATATAAAAAATATCTGTATGACATCATATTCTGCAGTTCCTCCCTGTTGTACCGAATATCTATACTTTTCAAATTATTATATCGAAGTTAGAAATTCAAATATTGTGACAAAATTAATTTTGTAGGGTGCCACAAATTTGTTAAAATTTCCAAAGGGTGCCGCGACTAAAAAAAAGGTTGGGAAACACTGGTGTAGATCATCATGAATATACATGATGTATTGTACATAAATGTTAAAAACATCAAAATCTAACTCTATACAGTTGCCATATACTGTACAAACAGTAGCAGAGTAGTTAGCACAATTGTGTTCCTTTCAGTTGGAGTCATGCTGCTTAGATGGCTAATTCAGGTTCAAGTCCAGCTTACAAAACTTATATCTCACTCCTCAATATGTCCCCTCTGTCACCAAATCAAAAACTACATTCTTGTTCTTCTAAATGGTGTTATTTCTCATGTTTTACAAGCAGAAGCAAAAATAAAACAAAAACGGCACTTCATTTCAATACTTCAAAGCAAAATATAACACAATTGTGATTCTGCATGCACGCAAGGAGGCCAAAAGATTAACAAACAGATATGGGTCAGCGCAGAAGCGGGTTGGGCGAGGAGGGACAGGGTTCAGGGGTACAGCAAGGCGAGTGTCTTCTCTCTGTTACCAGTAGGAGCGCCTGCTCTTGCAAAAGCTGTTGCTGCAGGATCTCGAGCTGTCTCTGTTCCTCTTCCAACTGACGACGGATATACTCCTACAGACCAGTCGCGACGCAAGAGACAGGAAAAACAGAAGAGCGAGTTTATCACAGTTTGCACAGGATTTGGAGTGAAAGTGTGACAGGAGAAGACCACAGAAGATGAATAAGTGTGAGATGGATAGAATAGCAAAATGACAGAACGATAGCTATCCAACTAGAACCATAGACCGAACGATAGATTTATAGCTAGTTAGCTAGAACGACAGCTGTTAGAATGATAGCTAGCTATCTAGAAAGACAAAATCATAACTAGAACAACAGAGAGAGAACAATAGCTAGTTAGATAGAACCTTATACTGTAGACTCAACAATAGCTAGCTAAACATATAGAGCCATAGATAAAATTCTGTATAGAACAACAGCTAGATTAGATAGAATGCCAGCTAGCTAGCGAGATAAAATGATAGACAGAACAATAGCTAACTAGCTATAACCATAGACTGGAAAAAGATGTCGATCTAGATAAAATGATAGATAAGATGGAAAAGATAGTTCAAACAATTGCAAGAATAACAGCTAGATAGAAAGATAGCTAACTAAATTGAAACATAGCTAGGTATCACAATAGCTAGCCAGCTAGAATCATAACTACAGCTATAGCTATAGCTAGAACAACAGCAAGCAAGCTAGCTAGCTAGAACCATAGTCTGAAAACACAGCTAGTTAAATAAAACCATAGTAAAAATGATAGCAAGACAGAATAATAGCTAGTTAAGAAGAATGACCCTTACGAAAATTAGCCATGGTTTAATAGCTATCCAACTAGAACCATTGACAGAACGATAGAATTATAGCTAGTTAGCTAGAACGACAGCTGTTAGAATGATAGCTAGCTATCTAGAAAGACAAAATCATAACTAGAACAACAGAGAGAGAACAATAGCTAGTTAGATAGAACCTTATACTGTAGACTCAACAATAGCTAGCTAAACATATAGAGCCACAGATAAAACTCTGTATAGAACAACAGCTAGATTAGATAGAATGCCAGCTAGCTAGCGAGATAAAATGATAGACAGAACAATAGCTAACTAGCTATAACCATAGATTGGAAAAAGATGTCGATCTAGATAAAATGATAGATAAGATAGAAAAGATAGTTCAAACAATTGCAAGAATGACAGCTACATAGAAAGAGAGCTAACTAAATTGAAACATAGCTAGGTATAACAATAGCTAGCCAGCTAGAACCATAACGACAGCTATAGCTATAGCTAGAACAACAGCAAGCAAGCTAGCTAGCTAGAACCATAGTCTGAAAACACAGCTAGTTAAATAAAACCATAGTAAGAATGATAGCAAGACAGAATAATAGCTAGTTAAGAAGAATGACCCTTACGAAAATTAGCCATGGTTTTACTACAAGTAAAACAAAAAACATGGTTACTATAGTTAAACAATAGCTACACTAACCATAGTTTAACCATGGTATTTGTAGTAAAACTGTGGTTATACATTAAAAACATGGTTACAACACTTTTACTATAATAAAACCATGGTTAATTTTCCTAAAGGGATAGCTAGCTAACTAGACTTAATAGATAGAGAAATGATAGCTGCCTAGATAGAATGAAAACATGATTGTTAGAATGATAGAAAGAAAGAAAGAAAGAAAGATAATTTTTAGCCAGAGAAAAGGAGGAGTGAAAAAAAGAGGGAAAAGTATGAAGGGAAAGATCAGGCACACAATTTAATGAAGCGGTGTAGACCTGTTGAATGCGTGGGAGAGAAGAGAAAGAACAGAGCTGATAGTGTGATGAGCGAAGAGCGGGTGTAAACGTGTGAAGAGAGAGAAAGAGCACACTGGGAGTAAGTACATCAGCACACCTGAAACAGTGTGCCTGAGAGAACAAAATAGGTGGGAGAGGATACTGATAGTGAGAGCAGAGAGAGAGGAGTGTAATCGCTGTGTTCTCAAGAGCAACTGTGAGACGATGATGATGGAAAAACCTGTTCAGCGCGAGCGGTGTGAGCGAGCGCGCGGGTCAGAGCTCTGGAAAACGGCGGCCATTAACAGAGCCATTCTTAGAAACGTACCGACAGCTCTGCGAGGTAATTAACCTCACCCACACGAATGAAAGAGAGATATTCTCTTCTATTTATCAAGTCAGTGACTCAGCTGTCCCTTCATACATCATGAGATGTGTGTGGTTTTACTACAAGTAAAACAAAAAACATGGTTACTATAGTTAAACAATAGCTACACTAACCATAGTTTAACCATGGTATTTGTAGTAAAACTGTGGTTATACATTAAAAACATGGTTACAACACTTTTACTATAATAAAACCATGGTTAATTTTCCTAAAGGGATAGCTAGCTAACTAGACTTAATAGATAGAGAAATGATAGCTGCCTAGATAGAATGAAAACATGATTGTTAGAATGATAGAAAGAAAGAAAGATAATTTTTAGCCAGAGAAAAGGAGTGAAAAAAAGAGGGAAAAAGTATGAAGGGAAAGATCAGGCACACAATTTAATGAAGCGGTGTAGACCTGTTGAATGCGTGGGAGAGAAGAGAAAGAACAGAGCTGATAGTGTGATGAGCGAAGAGCGGGTGTAAACGTGTGAAGAGAGAGAAAGAGCACACTGGGAGTTAGTACATCAGCACACCTGAAACAGTGTGCCTGAGAGAACAAAATAGGTGGGAGAGGATACTGATAGTGAGAGCAGAGAGAGGGGAGTGTAATCGCTGTGTTCTCAAGAGCAACTGTGAGACGATGATGATGGAAAAACCTGTTCAGCGCGAGCGGTGTGAGCGAGCGCGCGGGTCAGAGCTCTGGAAAACGGCGGCCATTAACAGAGCCATTCTTAGAAACGTACCGACAGCTCTGCGAGGTAATTAACCTCACCCACACGAATGAAAGAGAGATATTCTCTTCTATTTATCAAGTCAGTGACTCAGCTGTCCCTTCATACATCATGAGATGTGTGGGGGAATGGTTCAAGGTCATGTGGCCCCACACACACACACACACACACACACACACACACACACACACACACACACACACAGGTTAAGGATGTTAGATGGTCAATCTTCCTGGAGCAGATAAAGAGAAAAGCAGGAGTGCTGTGCGCTCATTACCCGTGTCTTATCTGGCTCTCCACAGAACCTCTTCGTTACGGAGCCATTCACAGGGTTACTTTCACAACAATTAACTTCCATTAATTGAGTGTGTAGTTGGTTTCCAGCTGTGTCATCGGAGCAGTGCTGTGCGTGTACCTGCTCCCTTTCGGCCTGTCTCCTCTCCTCCTCTCGACGGAGCTGCTCCTCATAGCGATGCCTCTGCTCCCTTTCCTGCTGCTTCCTGAGCTCACGCTCACGCCGCTGTTGCTGTGAGACGCGCACACACACACAATCATGCAGCTGAATAACCTGTTGAGTCTTTACACAGCAACAGTGTAGAAGCATTTTTCCTTCCACGTCCTCTGGTTTCATGTGCAGCGAAAGCCCTGTTGAGGGCGGGCGGTGTGAGCGAGCGCGCGGGTCAGAGCTCTGGAAAACAGCGGCCATTAACAGAGCCATTCTTAGAAACGTACCGACAGCTCTGCGAGGTAATTAACCTCACCCACACGAATGAAAGAGAGATATTCTCTTCTATTTAACAAGTCAGTGACTCAGCTGTCCCTTCATACATCATGAGATGTGTGGGGGAATGGTTCAAGGTCATGTGGCCGCACACACACACACACACACACACACACACACACACACACAGGTTAAGGATGTTAGATGGTCAATCTTCCTGGAGCAGATAAAGAGAAAAGCAGGAGTGCTGTGCGCTCATTACCCGTGTCTTATCTGGCTCTCCACAGAACCTCTTCGTTACGGAGCCATTCACAGGGTTACTTTCACAACAATTAACTTCCATTAATTGAGTGTGTAGTTGGTTTCCAGCTGTGTCATCGGAGCAGTGCTGTGCGTGTACCTGCTCCCTTTCGGCCTGTCTCCTCTCCTCCTCTCGACGGAGCTGCTCCTCATAGCGATGCCTCTGCTCCCTTTCCTGCTGCTTCCTGAGCTCACGCTCACGCCGCTGTTGCTGTGAGACGCGCACACACACACAATCATGCAGCTGAATAACCTGTTGAGTCTTTACACAGCAACAGTGTAGAAGCATTTTTCCTTCCACGTCCTCTGGTTTCATGTGCAGCGAAAGTGTGTCATTTGTTAATGTGTGATGCTATTGGGACGTAAAATGGACAATTCAGCCAGACCAGCTGACGTCCTCCATTATGTATTTGCGCTGAAAGGGTAGAGGCAGTATGATGGAGTTTTATTTTTATTATAGTTGAATTCATAATCATTTTGTTAAGTACCATTTTAATTAAATTTGATATATATACTATTTGGGTTTAATTTACTTCCATTTCAGTTCTAGTTTTTATTTCCATTTAGTAATGTTAGTGCTCCTAATCCTACTCTTATTTCAGTTAGTTGCTAAGGCAACATTTCTAATTTTCATTTAGTTTAAGATTTTTTTCTAATATTTATATTTCATTTCATTTCATTTTTCATTTCATTTTAATTTACACAATTTGTTTTATAAGTTTTAGTTAACGATGATAACCAGAGTATGTTTAATTATTTAAATTTATATGCACAGATAAAATGTACAATCAAATTTTATATATAAATGTTACCAAAACATTTTAATAAATGAAAAATTACCAACAAGGAATATCTTAAACATATTTGAGCAACAAATGAAGTGCAAAGTTTGATTCCCTGAAACTGTAAGTTTGATTAATTTACGTAAATTATTTCAAGAATAGACTTCACACAAAACTTGCTTATCATTGGCATGCTGAATTTCCTGCTTCCCACAATGCACTGTTCCTTAAAATAACGCCTTGGCCTCAAGCTACACCGAGCCTGGTGTTAAAGTCATCACTTGCTGTAGGAGAGGAATGCTGGTCTGCGTTTGTGTGTAACTGCTAATCTGGATGTTCTCCATATAAATACTAAAGATCTCTTACATCACTAAGCAGATCTAAGTGAGCAAATGCAGAGAGCCTCAATTCAAGGATTTATATTACAAAAAGTTATTTTCATATGAGCTCAGAGCAGCTGAAGTTATGCCAGACTACTGCTGGTGTAAACCTTGGTGGTTATGGTAAACACACACTGTGGCTTGCACACAAACCCACACGATGACGTACCTCTTCTAAACGGCGCCGCTGTTCTTTTTGTTCCTCAATGCGTTTCTGTCTCTCTGCCAGTAGTTGGTGCTTGTGTCCCTCGTTCTGCTGCTGTTCCAGCTGCTGTCTGCGCAGGGCCTCTGATCGTTCCTTATTGGCCAGCTGCAGCCGTAGGAAATCCCGCCTCAGAGTGGACTCTCCGGGTATGTTAATGATGGAGCTGTATAGAGATGAATGAATGAATCAGTTTGTCTCATTTACCCACATCCACACATCCAATACAACCCCCAACACCTCATGCGGGATGTACCTGGGCTCTCCCATGTCGTGCTCCTCCTCCTCCTCTTCACTCCCACTGTACTCGTACTCAGTCTCATCTGCAGGTGTGAAAATGTCCAGCAGTCACATTTCAGACATGCAAAACCCTCCCTGATGGGATCCCTGTCAGGTACCTTGACATTCTACGCCCTTAAAGCATCTGTCTGCTTTTAAAGGGTCATTGGATGCTACATGCACTTTTACAAGTTGTTTGAACTGAAATGTGTGTTGACAGTGTGTACACAACCACCCTATAATAATAAAAATCCACCCAGTGTTTTTTTTTTATCTGCTTAAATCTTAACCGCTTTCTCAAATCGAGCCGATCTCAGATGCCTGTCTGTGTGATGTTACAAAAACAGGCCCCGCCCACAATAGTTTGATTGACAGTAGCGTTTCAGCACAGACTGGATTGGCGTTTTACCTTAGACCCGCCCTGAGTGAGCTGTCATCAGTCCACCATTGTCTCACTGCCGGAGCAGATATAGACAAGAATGTTTTTGAAGGGAATGCGCCCCCGATCTACACTAAATGCGTCTAAGTTCGCGCAAATCATTCGTGATCCAGCTTCACCTACAGATGAAGTGAGTAAGGTTTTTTTAATGAATCTTTGCAAATCGTCCTTTCCTAATAATGTGCTAATTAGCAAGTTTCACGATGAATGCGGCTAAAGTAAACAGTCCCTCAGAGAGCGGCTCGGAAGAGAGGGGCAGGGTCAGCATAGCTCATTAACATTTAAAAGAAAATTATACAAAACGGCTTGCTCTGAAAAGAGCCGTTTTTGACAAGGTTTAAAAAAATAAAAATAAAGGTGTTTTTTACACTACCATTGAGAAATTTTAACCAAACTGTTACAGAATTTTCATTAAGACCCTAAAGAATCATATCAACTTGTGGAAAATGGGCATCCAATGACCCCTTTAAGTGTGCCAATACTCTATGATTTTGTAGCTTTTCCCTGAAGTGCACTTATGTTCAAGGATTCTAGCACCAGTTGCAAATATAATTTAGTTTAATTACTATTTTTCACCCTCTCTCTGACACTTAAAATTACACAAACTGTACTATCGTACTTTTAAGGGACAGACCGTATTTAATAGAATATCTGACAAGTGGCACTTACAGCAAAGAAATATAGCACAAACACTTTTTTTGTTTTTTTTTGAGCAAAGCATTTCCCAAAAATGACTTATGGTTAAGATTTAAAAGATAGTTGTTAAAAATGAGGATAAAAAAATTATTTGAACACTGGTTGTGTCTAAATATTTTTGTTAATAATTACTGTAAAACTTGATATAATATACTTGGTTTAATATTTTCATTGTGAATAAAGTTTGTAAGAAAAAAAATGTCAAAATATGTTTTGGGGCCATTGTATACATTAGCATTCAAAAGTTTGGAGACGGTAAGACTTTTTAATGTTTTTGAAAGAATGAAGGCTCTATTTATTTGAACAAAAATACAACAAACCGTAATACTATGAAATATTATAATTTAAAATACCTTTTCTATTTTGTAAAATGATGATTACTCCAGTCTTCAGTGTCACATGAACCTTCAGAAATCATTCTAATGGTAATTTGCTGCTCAAGAAACATTTCTTATTATTATCATAGCTGAAAACACTAGAATGTGATATTTTCTCAGGATTATGATGAATAGATAATAAGCAGCATTTTTAAAAAATGCAATTCTATAACATAATAAATGTTTTACTGTCACTTTTGTTCAATTTAATTAATTTCTTAAAAAAACTGCAGTGTATATTTTTTAATATTTAAAAATACAGACATTCACGGATTTACTAAAATACTTTGGTTTAGGTCTAAATTTTCTCATATAACTCTCTTCTTAATATTATTTATAACCACACAGCAAAATCCTTCATTTTCAACCTTTATTTTGAGAATACATGAAAACGGCCATTTGGAGAAGGGCAATACTACTAAACTCTTAAATAATATAACTTCAAGCAGCAATTTAAGGGGCTATATGGGGGGGGGAACGACAAGCCAAATGAAAAATGGGGAATGGAGGTCATGTGTTATGTGATAAATGCTAAATGTCAGCAGCGATAGAGCATCTGGTGAGGGCTCACATGGCTGTTCCATCTTCATGGTTGCTCATTTGTTTTAGTGTGTTCAACAAAGTGTGTAAAGACAAAACGGGGCATATCTGATTTGACATGTTAATATATAAAGCTGATCAGGTTGCTCACCTCTCTCGCCTCTCTTCTTCTTGGTGCGGTCGATGTGGTCCTTGAGCTGAATGCGGATCTGTCTCTCGTTGGGCAGTTCTCGGATAAAGGGATGTTTGAGGAGCTGCTCTGTGCTGGGCCTCTGGTTGTGGTTTTTCACCAGACAGCTCTCAATGAATGACTGGAACTTTTTAGACCTGCAGATATGAGGAAAAGCTTGAGGGGAATGCTGCAGGCCCATCTCTCTCTTTATTTTTGGCTTCTTGTTTTGTCAAGCTGTCTGGCAAGAGCGAGTTTGTTTACAAGTTTAGGAATCATGTACATATCAGTTGCTGTTAACAAACAAAAACCTGTATGTCTAGCGTGACAAGCAACCTTTCTCAAGGCGTTTGTACTCAAATGGGCTGACATACCGAATGAACATCACATGTGACAGATGACGTGAACAGTGAATAAGTATTCAGGACTTTCTGATTAAAAGTAGATGGGACAGAGTGCTTGGGAGATCTTGTTTGGTCTCGCAGAAGCTCCGGACTGGGGGTCACTTTGTGACCTTTGCGAACAAAGAGAGGGGCACTTACCACTTCTTGGACTTGAGCCTGGGAGCCGGGTTTCTAGGGATCAGAAACAGGGCTCTCATTGGGTGCATATCACAAAGGGCTGTGGGGAGAGAGAGGAGAATGTTAACACTGGATGTGTTGTGCTGTCCAAAACTGTCCAGTAGATCTCAGCCTAGCTTTTAGAAAACAGACAGGACAAATTATCCATTATGTGCCAAAACATAAAATCAGATTGCATATTTCTGTTTATTATCTCTTGAATGCTTCATTCTGATTGGACAGTGATCAGGACCATGACAAGAAGCAATATATTTATGGCTTATATATTAATATCCTTTACATACAATGAAGACCTGCTCTTGTCAGAAAGCACTTTTATTATGTATTGCACTCACAATGACACCTATTCAAAATGTGCACAGAAAGCTAGCTACTAAAGGCTTTATTCACACTGCAATTAAACATGGCTCAAATTGGATTTTCCCCCTCACATGTGACACCAATCGTGTGCTTGATTTACCCTTGGGGTGAAAAACGCAAAGCAATGCAAAGCAAAGCACAAACCAAAACAAAAAAACAAAACAAAAAGCACAAAACAAAACACAAAATAAATAAAAACAACAAAAGAAATAATAAAATTAAATAAATAAAACAAAATAAAAATGAAAACCATTTATACATTTCCAAAACCATTTAAACTATACTGATATACATTAGCACTCAAATAATGAAACACTTGTTTTGAACAGTGACAACGGACGTCACAATGCAAATTCTAATGATTAAATTGAGTGCATAAATTAATATTAAATTACATGATGGTATTTGCTGAAGATGTTTCGCGTGACGAATATTCCAGGGTGGGGTGTTTTACACATCTAGGTCAGTTTCACAGCATTGCCTGTTTAGACAAGTGCATGATATGAGCCATATTTAAAAGTCGTGTGAATACTGTCAAAGCATGTAGTCCTGGTAATATATTCTGTAAGTGTTTTCTTGAACTGACACTAAAAATACTTCTATTTCTCAAAATGCGCATTAGTTTTCAGCATGCCTCAATATAAAACCGCTCGAACAATATCAAGCATCAACAAGAGGTTAAAAACTCCATTTTCAACATGTTTGTGAAGTCCAACAGCTCGCTTTTAACAAATCAACCAAATATGAAGCTAATAGCAACTCTGGAACAGGATTGTGCCGCTTGAATAGACGCAGATGGCAAGTATCAGACTACATGGGCAGGTGCGAGCGAGTTCCCAGCACAGAATGGTCACTGTTTGAGGGTACAATGTCTTTCAGCCTGGCAGCAGGGATGGCAAGCTCATTCCAAACTAGAGGACGGTCGAGCTTTGACCAGAAATGTCACTTTTGGACACAGATCTGTTGCTACATACCAAGGGCCAATATGCCAGTGCCAACAAAAATACATGCACAAACACACACACACATTTCCATTTGTTGTCAGCAGTCACAGCGGTGAGTCATCTCTCCAATGGACTACATAAAAAAAAAAAAAAGAAGAAAAAGCCAGCTTTGTCCTCAAGTGCACTGCACAGCAGCTTTCTGTCCCCTGGCCAAAGCAGTACCATCCTGCCAGGGCACCTTCCTACAGGATTACTCCCCTCCCCAGCCAGGACAAGATCACTACAGTCTGCCTGCCCTTTTGCCTATCCGTCACTGCTCAGCCATCTGTGAGACAACCTTCCACTGAGAGCGGCTAATGCGGCTTGTCCAGACTCTGACCACGGTTTTATATATCTAACAGATGCAAGGAAGAGGTCTGTGACATTCACATATGTTTCAGCCAATGTCATAATGCGACGCAACTTAACATACGGCAACTTTTTATGTGCGTTGGCTTGCATCCATCAAGCTTCAAAATGAAAGCACATTTATTTGCAAAATATTTCATTCCGTGTAGGCACTGCTTCAGGGTTATTTAATAAATTTTTGTGTTAAACTTCCAAAAAGTGAGGATTCCACCAACTTTGGATGGTGTATACCTTTTCTATGAAAACATAAATCCCAATATACACAAAGCAGTGAACCATTTTACTCACGTGGGGCTCCTTCGGCCATTTCAATGGCTGTGATTCCCAACGACCACAGGTCACTCTGAAACACAAGAGAGGAAACTTCACATGAGATGGGACACAAAAACTTAAGAACTCATTGACAAGTTGGTACAGACAACTATTACAGAACATAAGATTAACCTAGTAAAAAAAAGTTTGTATGCCGCTTAAAATGGTGTAAAATTGGTCTGTGCCATCTAAGAGGTCTTGATCTTCTTGAATGTAAATAACCAACAGATTTTCAAACAAGAAATATCATTTTTAAAATTATTTGTTGTTGTTAATTCGGTAACAAAAACAAATTAATTGCAGTGAGAACATTTTAATTATAATCTAATTTTAATTACCAACAACACAAAAAATACAATAAAAAGACAACACAAAAGAAACGGTAACAAAAAACAAAATGAGAAAACCATGAGACAAAATGAGACAAAACTGAGACTGAGATACAAATTGAATTAATACAGGTTCACATGCAGTATTAGCGCTCCGTTTTAAAATACGTTGTAGGAAGGTCCTACAAAAGGAACATGTAAGCATGTCCGTCTGAGTGTGTAGTAAAATAATATCCTTAACAGCGCACAAAATTTCAACTTAAGCAATAAGCCGTAACAGCTTTTGTACTACTGTATTACCACCATTAAAGGGTTATTAGGCAAAACCGTCATTACCTGGTCACAGGAAGTGTCAGAAATGTTGTTTACCTTTATGAAGGCTTTTTGTCTAATCATAACACACACAGCATGTTGGACATTAAATCTCAATTTAGATAATTATAGCTGCACTGTAAGTGTAACAACAGAAAACCGTCTGCTGAAATACACTGCAATAACGTTTTGGTCCTTATGTAAGTTTATGCAGCTCTGTAACTTTAAAGTAGCTGTTGATGTACTTGAACGGATTTTCATTTTCTCCATCAAAATCCACTTTTTATTAACTCCACATTTAACACTCGTCTCCGAGACAGTGAATATAGAACAAATCTGACAACTATAGTGTCTGAGGAGGCTCTACCAAACTCACGAGATACCATTAACAGAAAATGATTGAATATATTTTTTAAAAATACAACATTCAGAGACATTTTAAACATGCATTGACACAGACTAGAGTCTAAAGCGAAAAAGAAACAAGCCAATATTTCTTTTGACACGAAAGGGGAGGATAGTGGCGTGTCCGGTTATAGTGACATTATCAACGCTGCCAGCCGCAGCACAGATCACTGTATTAGCGTGAGTGACTTGGTAATAATTTAGTCACCATTATCCACAAGGCAAGTTTATTAGATTTTGATTGCATATGCTCACGTGTGCATTGAGTAAATTGAGGAGCCGTGATCAATACTCTCCTTCCAGTTAAATCACTGCAGACCAATTTGAAATGAGAGCGCTCTGCTGTTTTGCTGTTATAGAGTAGAATTTTCATTGGCTGCAGCAGCACAGCAACAACCAAAATGTATTTGAATGTTTTCTCACCACGTGATTACCAATTAAAGACCATGAATAGAATATCATATGTCACAGATTATATATTTCTGAAGTAAGGAGAGCTCACCTTATAGTCATATGTGGCATCAGGATTCTCATCACACGCGATGACCTCTGGTGCCATCCAATAAGGAGTGCCGATGAAAGTGTTCCTGCGGCTCACGGTGCGATCTAGCTGTGCACTCACACCAAAGTCCACTGGGTTTCAGATGAAATAGATGGAGAGGAAAACAGTCTGATTTAGTTTTAAGCAAATGCTGAGAGCTACAGAGGTAAGACAGGTAGTACTAACTGCAAGAACTATAGATATATAGCGCCATATTTAACAGGAATGAAAACAAGGCTGTGAGGGATAGACGTACAGTGCATTCAATGGACTGTACTGTTATTTAAAAACAAACTGATCGTTCAGCTAACAAAAGTTATTCTCAAAAAAAAAAAAAATCAGTAGTTGTGAAAATTACGAGATCTAAGGCCTAAAATGTGTGCCATTGTAAACACTATAATCTATACCTCACAGCCTCGTTTTCATCTGTGTTAAATTCAACATAGGCCATGATGCAATTACTTCTCTACCACTGTGAGCAAATGAGACAGCACCTAAAGTACAACTGAGGCCCTTGTTTCAAAGTTATTAAACAATTATTTTAGTGTAATTTAATGTACTAACCAGATGTGATGCAATAAAGTGATAAAGCCATCTTTAAGATTTAGTTTTGACAAGTGATAGATATCATGGTGTGGTCACATATACTGTTGCTGTGTGAAAATTTGCAAACAAAATACAGACTTCCTGTTTGTTGCTGCCGTGTGTTGAGTCTGAGCTTCGTCAAGTTAATTCTTGGTCTATTTTTTTTATCCTAATATCAATTTTATACACCATTTTCATTTCTATAACGTGTGAATATATCCGCTGTCGTATTCTACAACAAAAACAATCAGAGCGCCTTATCACTAGTTTTATTTTGATTTCCCGAGTCCGCTATTAGCTTATAGCCCGTTAGCGTCGCCAGTGTGGTTGCCACTAATCTCGCTTACATTGCTAATACTCTATTCACACACATTACCATTGTTTTACTCACTGCTACTTGCTTTAATGGCGGATGTGTGTCTACCTTTAAGTGCAGGTGAGGACACTTTTGAGCTGCATTCGGTTGCTGGAAACATCCCGGGCTGATGCTCACAAGTCCGGGCTAAGTATACAGTACGCTGCTAACACTCCCACCACCTCTACTCCGTGTGTTTCTCTGCACAGGCCCCATGCACCCAGGATGTGATCTTCCCAGATGTCCTTCACTCCGGCGCCGGGACACCACGGACCCTGGGTGCACCCGCAGTGGAAGACGCGAGCCAGGCCCCGGGCGACAACCTCTCCCCCTCCGCCGCCTCCGGTCTTTGAGTGGCCCGTCCGTGCTACGTTAGCTGAAGGTAAAGTGCACACTCACCATTTCCCTCCTGCTCATGTTCTTGATATTTCTGCGCAGATACCCACGATCCTGAAGGGCAACTAGAGCATCGGAGCGGTCGTGCTGCACGTGGGGGTTAACGACACCAAGCTGAAGAGGACGCTGAAGAGGGACTTCAGGAGCCTGATCGAGACGGTACGCAGCACATCGACCACTTTCCCCGTATCGACGAGGACACGAAAGGTGTTAGGAGAGTTTTTGCTTTAAATTAGGGGTGCTCCGATCAGGATTTTTGAGGCCGATCACAGAAAGCAGTACCTGCTGATACCGATCTTTTTAAAGCCTTCTTTTTATCATTTATAACTATATATAGTGATACTCCAATCAGGATTTTTAGACATGTATTTAGGGCCTGAATTTCATTTTTGAAAATGGGGGGAATTCCCCTCTTAGGTGACTCTTGTGAGAGGGGAAGCGGCTTTCACACAGGAGTCCGCTACTGATCCGTGGCTGTTTACCACAAACACAACATTTATCCATTATTTTGATTTCAAATCCAAACATTGTCACTGAAAATGCTTTTTCAGCATTGCAAATGGCTTTTTTATTTATTTTTTATTTTTTACACAGTACAGCAATACAATCTTTCACAGACATGTTTAAACACAATAAATATAAGCAACACATTATTCAATGCTTTTTACTTTTGCATTTACTTCTAGATTTATTTAAGTTGCTCAAGCAAGTGGCAAAACATTTAAACTACTTTTCTTACATTATCACAAACTTACCATCTCGGTGGAAACGATCTCTGCACTGCTGCAGATGCACCGCTCGTGGAACGCACTGCCAGACCGCAACTGTGTGCAGTGAACGCTTTAATCCGTTAACATGAGCTCGGAAAAAATATGCACCACTTATGCACTGCAAACGGAGTAATGTGAACCTGGTGTTATGTGTGTGCGCCGCGAGTGTGCATGAGTGCACGGTCTCCAGGAGAGCACGTGAGCGCTGAATGGTTAAACACTGGCAAGAATTAAAAAGTAATGCAATTTATAAACTTTATTGACGATGTGACACTGCCTCGATTGTGCAAGTGACAATTCCTGTGTCGACTGTGCAGCGTGCAGCTCGCTTACAGACAGATGCGATGTGTGGTGATTTGAAGCCATTTGCGTATTTTGAGAAAGAGAGAGCGCGCGCGGTGTCTCACACAAGGTTTTCAAATTACTTTATAAGTTATTTAATGAAGAAATAACATTATAATTATTTCACCCGCACCGGACAGAGACTGAGACGGTGCCGCTGCATGTCACGCCAAACCTCTCACGGCAGGCACGTCATCAGCTTGAGATCGTTTTTTTTTAGATCGGCCTTTTTAGAGACCGTTGACTGTTCCCCGAATAGTGAGGTCAAAATATAAATTTAATGCAGGCTCTAGAAAAAAAAATCTGATCCGTGATTAAACCAGAAAAATGTAAAATAAATGAACAAAAACCATTTTTAAAGTTTGGGCTCCTAAACATTAAATCACTCACACCCAAAGCAGTTATTGTAAATGAAATGATCACGGATAATAGTTTTGATGTACTCTGCTTGACTGAAACCTGGCTAAAACCAAATGATTATAACGGTCTAAATGAAGCTACTACACCAAGCTACTGTTATAAGCATGAGCCCCGTCAGACTGGTCGTGGCAGTGGAGTTGCAACAATATATAGTGATATTCTCAATGTTACTCAGAAAACAGGATACAGGTTTAACTAATTCAAAATACTTCTGCTTAATGTAACACTGTCATATATGCAAAATAAATATATCGTATCTCTTGCTCTGGCTACTGTGTATAGACCGCCAGGGCCGTATACAGATTTCCTAAAAGAATTTGCAGATTTCCTCTCAGACCTATTGATTACTGTTGATAAAGCGCTAATTGTCGGAGATTTTAATATTCACGTTGATAATACAAATGATGCATTAGGACTTGCGTTTACTGACCTAATAAACTCTTTTGGAGTCAAGCAAAACGTCACCGGGCCCACTCATCGTTTTAATCATACGCTAG
>NW_015505184.1:4585718-4586782 GCF_001515645.1 Sinocyclocheilus grahami
ATTTCCTTGTATCGTGCATGCTGCGTATTACTGATATTAACTATATGGCTCCTTGTTATCGCCCAGGAAGAACTATTGTTCCAACCACTAAAGATAGATTCACTAGATGACTAGATGAAATGACTAGCAATATGGGCATTATCTTCTCTAATACATTAGAAGCTGTGGCCCCCATCAAATTGAAAAAGTTTAGAGAAAAGCGTACTGCGCCATGGTACAACAGTAATACCCATTCTCTCAAGAAAGAAACTCGTAATCTTGAGCGCAAATGGAGAAAAACTAACTAGGAATTTTTTAGAATTGCATGGAAAAACAGTATGTCCAGCTATAGACAGACTCTAAAAGATGCCAGGGCCGAGCATATCCACAAACTCCTAGAAAACAACCAAAATAATCCAAGGTTTTTATTTAGCACAGTGGCTAGATTAACAAATAACCAGACGCCACCCGATCTAAATATTCCCTCACAGTTTAATAGCAATGACTTTATGAATTTCTTCACTGATAAAATGGATAACATCAGAAATAAAATAACAAATGTAGATTCTACAGCATCTAATACTTCAGCTTCATTCATCACACCCAAAGAAAAACTGCAGTGCTTTACAACTATAGGACAGGAAGAGCTAATTAAACTATCACTGCATCTAAACCAACAACATGTTTATTAGATCCTGTACCCACTAAATTATTGAAAGTTGTTACCTGTAGCAGAAGAACCGCTTCTCAATATTATTAACTCGTCGTTATCTCTAGGTCACATCCCAAAACCATTCAAGCTGGCGGTTATTAAGCCTCTTATTAAGAAACCACAACTAGATCATAGTGAACTGGCAAATTACAGACCCATTTCAAATCTTACGTTTGTGTCTAAAATTTTTGAAAATGTTGCGTCTGCTCAACTGTGCTCCTTCCTGCAAAACAATTATCTCTATGAAGAATTTCAGTCAGGTTTCAGGCCCCACCATAGCACAGAAACTGCACTTGTTAATTACAAATGACTTGCTTCTTGCGTCAGACCAACGCTGCATCTCATTGCTAGTTTTACTTGATCTTAGTGCTGC
>NW_015505184.1:4587480-4613963 GCF_001515645.1 Sinocyclocheilus grahami
AGTTGTTACCTGTAGCAGAAGAACCGCTTCTCAATATTATTAACTCGTCGTTATCTCTAGGTCACATCCCAAAACCATTCAAGCTGGCGGTTATTAAGCCTCTTATTAAGAAACCACAACTAGATCATAGTGAACTGGCAAATTACAGACCCATTTCAAATCTTACGTTTGTGTCTAAAATTTTTGAAAATGTTGCGTCTGCTCAACTGTGCTCCTTCCTGCAAAACAATTATCTCTATGAAGAATTTCAGTCAGGTTTCAGGCCCCACCATAGCACAGAAACTGCACTTGTTAATTACAAATGACTTGCTTCTTGCGTCAGACCAACGCTGCATCTCATTGCTAGTTTTACTTGATCTTAGTGCTGCGTTCGACACTATAGATCATGACATACTCATAGATCGATTACAAAACTATACAGGTATTCAAGGACAGGCTTTAAGATGGTTTAGATTTAGATTTGCAACTAGACGGATGTACCGTTACTTCCTCTACAATCAAAAATCTGAGACAGCAGCTTGTCTTTTGAAAATCATATTTCCCATGTTATAAAAACTGCATCCTTCCATCTTAGAAACATGTTCCCCGTTTCTGATGCAGAATATCTAGTTCATGCATTCATGACCTCTAGACTGGAGACTATTGTAATGCACTGCTAAGTGGTTGTCCTGCATCTTCAATAAACAAGCTACAGGTAGTCCAAAATGCAGCGGCTAGAGTCCTTACCAGGTCAAGAAATTATGATCATATTACGCCAATTTTACAGTCTCTGCACTGGCTACCTATTAAGTTCCGTATCAGTTACAAAATATTATTACTTACCTACAAGGCCCTTAATGGGTTAGCTCCCGCGTACCTAACTAGTCTTCCATCACACTACAATCAATCACGCTCCCTAAGGTCGCAAAACTCTGGACTTTTGGTAGTACCTAGGATAGCAAAGTCCACTAAAGGAGGAAGAGCTTTTTCGCATTTGGCTCCCAAACTCTGGAATAGCCTTCCTGATAAGATTCGGTGTTCAGACACACTCTCTCGGTTTAAATCTAGATTAAAGACATCTCTTTGGCCAAGCATTCAAATAATGCATCTCATAATCTTGTACTGCAGTTATATCTGATCAAATGCACATTACTATTCTTTAGCTTGGGTTAAACAAACAAATTTAGCTTGGTTGGAACTTGGAACAGCAGCTACGCTAATTATGTCTCTATTTGTTTCTCTGTTTCTGCCGGTAACTAGGATTTACACAAGCTTCATTCTGGATCCAGAACACCTGAGAAGAGATGACAACCCCTCAGAGGACCTCAGATGTGATGCCAACCCTGAAACAACATACAGAACTACCACATTTTTTCTATAAGTTTGATTGCAATATATAATAATTGCTGTTAACAGTGTTCATCGTCTGTTTGATTACGTCTTTAATTGATTTTTCCAAACATTTCTGCCATATGTACATTTACTGACAGTCACCACTGATTAGCTACTACTAAATATATTGTAGAAACATATATTGTACAGCTGCTTTGCAATGATTTGTATCGTGAAAAGTGCTATACAACTTGAATTGAATTTCAGATAAATTGTGAATTTTCCGCATGGGCGAAAAAGTTCCCCACACAGAATTTATTCATGTTAAAGTTCAATTGAATTTACTGCATTGACCAACAGCAAATGACTACTGTGTGAGTGGTGTTTTATGTATCGCTTGCTACAGTATACTATTGCGAAAGTTATTTTTTGACCACAAAATTTTGCCAAAATTCTCTAAGGTGACCACACCTTCATGCAGAGTAGCCCTGCCCACTGGGGAATTTAACAGTCCAAAAATGTCCGGTAATTGAAAGTATTTGATGTTTAAAGTGACTTTATTTACTATATTAGCTCACATTGCTAGTCTTTATGTGAACAATAAATCTGTGAAAGTTAATCCGCTGAAAAAAAAAAAAATAGTTTGTCATGTTAATCTTTAAAAAATCGGAACATTTGCTTCTGCTCTGGAATGGCATTCCTTCTCTGATGTTG
The DNA here is from genome assembly GCF_001515645.1 of Sinocyclocheilus grahami. Classification (NCBI taxonomy): domain Eukaryota; kingdom Metazoa; phylum Chordata; class Actinopteri; order Cypriniformes; family Cyprinidae; genus Sinocyclocheilus; species Sinocyclocheilus grahami. Next base: position 4,589,506 of record NW_015505184.1, read on the forward strand.
ACGGCTTGTGCAGAATATCCTTAAACACACCCCTCCAACTGTTAGGTTGCTATGAGTGAGAGACAGAGAGGAGCAGCACAAAAATAAAACCCTGCCTTCTACTCAATATACTGGTTCAGCTGGAAATACATCACTACACTGAAATAAAGCAGACTTTAAAGTACAGTTCCACATTCAGTGTTGAATAATGGACCCTTTTCACAAGACTGTGATTTTTATGATTACAAGACGTTTAACTGTCATCAGCATCATAAAACCTCGAAAGTTTTTCTATTTGTTTTTTTTTTTAAATGTATACTGTACATTTATAACACTATTCTTTGTATTATATTACCTTTGTATCAAATTACAAAAATACTAGTTAACGCTAATGCGCGGGTGTTTCTAATGCAGTGTCTATGGGAGGGACGGTAAATTTGACATTCTCTCTTCTGACTGCCGTGATCAGTCTCTCTCAGTTTTTTCCCTTTTATTGAAAGTCATGAAAACGCTATCGTGGAGTTTTTCTATTGATATTTGAGCAAATGGGAATGCAAAGAAATATATTTGTGGTGCTCTCCCATTCACCGCTGTTCAAGTTAACCCAACCATGACGACTTCCACTGCTGAGAAACCCGGAAATGTGAAAAAGGTCCATTGCTTGTCGCTGGAAACTAAAAGAGATAGTTCACCAAAAAATTAAAATTCTATCATTAATTACTCACCCTCATGTCGTTCCAAAGACCTTTGTTTATCTTCAGAACACAAATTAAGATATTTTTGATGAAATCCGAGAGCTTTCTGACTCTGCATAGACAGCCAGGGAACTACCACGTTGAAGGCCCTGAAAGGTAGTACTACCTGAAGGACATTGTTAAAATAGTTCATGTGATATCAGTGGTCCAACCTTAATTTTATGAAGCTACGAGAATACTTTGTCAAATTTTTTTTTTTTCCAAAGATGAACAAAGGTCTTACTGGTTTGGAAAGACATGAGGGTGAGCGATTAATGACAGAATTTACTTTTTTTTGGTGAACTATTCCTTTAACACGTTTACACAACATGCTTAGGGGTGAAAAAATAAATCAACAGTTGCTGCATTTGTGGTTAGTGCCATACATGCTTTCAAGATAGATGACGCCCTATAAAGAATTGTATTACATAAGAAGCTAGTTTAACTAGACATGATAAAATGAAAAATTTAAAACCTTTACATGTGATAAATCAAATAGGTGCGCTGACATGCAAGTGCCTGGGCTTTCAGGTAATTGGCCTCTCCTCACAGTAAACACGGAAATGTAATGAGATGAAATAAAAACAAATGTTCTCAAGGCAGAGAGACAGAGAAAAGAAACTATTTGTTTTGAAAAGCTCCTTTCGCAATCACAAACCTTTAGCATTCAGCCTTCAGCATATTTATGAAATCTACTAGAATAGCATTGTCAACTAAAGGATGATCAATTATTTACCCCTCACAGGCTAATTGATTTACCTCTGTTCCAGCCTACTCTGTCTCACAGTCAATGCTAATTTCCTCGCAGAGTCTTAAAGGGGGCACCGCTAAAGGAACACAGCGCATTAGCATTGCTGGGCCATGCTTCTTTCACATTTCTTTGCTTTGAAACCTTCTCTGCACAGTCACAGTGAGGCCTGTAAATGCTATGCAAAGTTATCCGAGCCTCAGGGCTGTGCTCTTACCTAGTTTGACCTCCGCATTCTCTGTTAGCAGCACATTCTGGCCTTTGATGTCTCTGTGGATGACTTTGTGATGGTGGAGATGAGTGAGGCCCTGGAAAAGAGACAAACATGAATTAGGAGAGAAAGGCAGAATCCTTTATTCATAAACTAGGTTGTGAATAAGTACATTTAATAAATTACATTTTACACTTAAAAAGAAACAAAACATTTTTTGTGAAATGTTCTTCCTGAACATTGATTCGCATTTTGCCATTCTTTAAAATAAATGCAACTTGGTATGATAATGTGTCATCTAATGCAATGACATTTTTTCTGTGGAACACAAAACGACTCATGCTTTAGATTTAAGGTCTTCTGAATGCATACTACATACACTACTATTTAAACATTGGACATTAGTAAAATTAATACTTTTATTTAGCAACGATACATTAAAATGCACAAAATGGACAGTTACTAAAAATTATACTTAAAATAAATAATGTTCTTTTATTTTAACTTTATATTCATTAAAGCATCCCAGAAAAATTCTCAGTTTCTACAAAAAAAATGTCAAAAATGACCCCAAACTTTTGAACAGTAGAGAATTTGATTATATATATTTATATAGGCCAGTCTATACTGTTGACCAGCTAGAATCACCTAAAACAGCAAGCATGTTCCAAATGCTAGTTTAAGCACAGCAGGGAAGACAGTGAATAAAGCACAGTGACTTGAGCCATTACCCTGAGGATCTCTCTGCTAATGTAGGCAGTCCAGTCTTCCCTCAGTGAGTTGCCCTTGGTGTTCTTTATCAGGTCTGTCACTGAGCCTGCGCCACAGAACTCCATCACCAGCTGTAGAGACAACAAGTCAATTCCTGCAAATCATAATCGTCCTTTTGTCTTTCACACAGTCCCTTAAAGACTCCATTAAATCAAAGTGAGAGATTTATGGCTTTGAGTATGTCTGATAGCTTTGAGGTCATCTATATGACATTGCACTGCTCCATTCACTTTTACTACATAAATACAATTTCAGCACTATACAGATTTGTGAAAAATCAAACACTTTCTAAAATGATAATGTCATTCCCCTTTAATACGTATGTTCCGTTTCAATAGTAAAAATGTCAACACCGAAAAAAAAACCGTTCATTAAACCATTTCAAGGGGTCTTGAAACACTTTCAACAACTTTTAGCCCCAAATCTCATTTCTGTGCAGTTGTCCCATTTATTCAAATTTTGCCCTCGCCTACCATTTGCTTATCAAAAATATATTAGAACAACCCACTTAAACTGCAAACAATCACAAACAAGACCCAAACAAACAGCACGACAGGGGCTGACTGCTTTAATCAGCCCGTTAATATTTCATGGGATTCATGGGATTATGCCCCGTAGAGCACTGGGTGGATTTTATCATATATTAAGACAGAGAGGAAAGTCCCACAGATCATTAAAAAAAACATGATAAATATTGCAGCATTCAACACAAACACCCAAGTAGGGACATTCAAATGGAGGACATAAATCTTTGAGTACTGCTCAACCGCAAGCTGAGAGAGAGAGCGAGAGCGAGAGAGATGCCCATTAATATGCATGTGGATGCTGGGATAAATGTAGCAGACAGGAGGAAAGGCCTGTCACCATCGTCATGCGCTGAAGATCTGATCCCCTCCTCTCCCACCGGTCCATGTCTCTCAGACCCAAGACGTGCAGTGTTTAAAAGGCTGCATCACTCAGGTTTTAATCGGACCAGATTTGGCTGCAAGAACGAAACTTGCTGGCAAAGTGGCAAGCACAAGAGATCAGGAGGGACTTTCACTTTAATATCTGATGTGAATTTCATTTAAGTATAACTGAGTATAAATCTAGAAGTGCATGTCTTGTCTGACAGCTCAATTCAATAAAAACACGAAACCAAAATAAAAAAAACTACAAAAACAGGGATGAAAAAAATAATACAATAACACTTTAAACTTTTAACTCAAGTGAAGAAAGTTCATCTCTTTTCTTCAGGTGTCATGATTATTTGTAATAATGGGAAGGGTAATTCCTCAGAAGCAAAAGGTGATATTACTGTAATACGTAATATTACAGAATTTAAACAAAGCCCATTAATCTTTGTCCGTTTGTTTTCCCGGGTGGAGGCAGTGAACTTTTACAAATTAAAACAGGATTTGTTCTCACGAAAAGGGCAACTGACATAACTAAATCTACTGTTGTAGTACAGAAATCTGAAAAAAATTGTTTTGAGAAACACCTACGGTTTTTAAACACCTACCTCATGGAATTTACTCAGCATAGAAGCTATATTTAATTTGCTGCAAATGAAAATGACAAGTACGGCCCATTAAATAAATTGCACTGTTGAGTACCTGACTGTTGTTTGTATAAAACATTAAAACCACATCTTTCCAGAACAAAAACAACTAAGCTATCTAAAAACTGTAGCCAAGTTACAAAAATACTAGCAATTTGTCATGCTACAACAATGCTGCATTCGACAAATGAACAGAACACACCAGTTGTGGATATGAAAATGGCTGCAAAATGTAGCTAGTCAGCTTAGCTGATACTCAAACCCTCCGATTTAGCCTTATTATGTTGTAATTGGAAGTGACTTGTGCTTCTAGCTCCTATAATCGTACTTCAGCGGAGAGTGTCCTGTCTAGTCACAAGCCCTTGAGCTCAGGTTCAAATACTCCATGTCAGAGATGTGTGCTCAACCACACAACAGCCACTCAAGTTGGCTGCATCTGGAAATGGCCTACAGTTAAATAAGGAAACACTTTACATTATTCAGTTCTCTGAAACTGAACATTTGCTTCTGAGGCCAGTATGACTTAAAGGGATAGTTCACCCAAAAATGAAAATCCTGTCATTATTTACTGTTGAGCACAAAAGAAGATATTTTGAAGAATGTTGGTAACAAAACATTTGTTGGTAGCCACTGACTTCCAAAAAAATACTATGGGAGTCAATAGCTACCAGCAACTTTTTGGTTACCAACATTCTTAAATTCTTCTTTTGTGTTCAACAGAAGAAAGAAATTCACATTTGAGTAAACTAAGAAATTGTGAAGTTCAAACAAGGATAAATCCATTGTGTAAGAACAGTTGAAGTTAAGCTCAGTAATCTTGATGTCTGAGCAAATCATAATCCACTAATGACATATAAAACCAAAACAACACACAAAGAAACATCATGTGCTGCTTGACCTCTTTAATACTTTATGAATCATGAGAAACTTGCTATTTTTCTGTCTAGGATGCCATAAAGGAGGAAGAATGAGATCATTGAACACTGCTCATGAGGCTGTGTTTTGGGTGATGGTGCTTCTCTATTTTAAGATGCTGACTCATTTTCACAGACTATCACACTCAGTCGTAGGCCGTGATTCAGCACCAATGCATGTCTCCTAGACAGAAAAGTGTACATACAGTAGGACTGCGTGACGTTTAGGCATTTTCGGAGCAACATGAATCTCAACAGAATCAAAACTCAATTGCCTCAGTTCACTCATTTGAAAAGACCAGTATATGCTGTGTTTGATGCTGATACCTTAAAGCAGTGGTTCCCAACCCTGGTCCTGGAGGCACCCCAACACAGCACATTTTGCATGTCTCCTCTCTCTGACACACCAATTTCAGATCTTGGAGTCCCTACTAATGAGATGATGACCTGAATCAGGTGTGTTTGATTAAGGAGACATGCAAAACGTGCAGTGTTGGGGTGCCTCCAGGATCAGGGTTGGGAACCACTGCCTTAAAGGATTAGTTCACTTCCAGAATAAAAAAATCCTGATAATGTACTCACCACCATGTCATCGAAGATGTTGATGTCTTTCTTTCTTTCTTCAGTCGAAAAGAAATTAAGGTTTTTGAGGAAAACGTTCCAGGATTTTTCTCCATATAGTAGGGTGACCATACGTGCCATTTTCCCAGGACGCGTCCTGACCAGGATTTCTATATTGCCTAAAATATCTAGGTTTTGGCTTTGTTTGCGTGTGCAGACCGATCGGTGTATGACATCAAAGTACCTCGAGAGCATTTTGAAAGCATAAGGAAGTGTCTGAATGGTATTTTGACATCAAAACCTAGATATTTTAGGCAATATAGAAATCCTGGCCAGGACGCGTCCTGGGAAAATGGCACGTATGGTCACCCTACCATATACGGAACTTCAATGGGGATCAACGAGTTGAACGATCTACAGGATCCCAGCCAAGGAATAAGGGTCTTATCTAGTGAAACGATTGGTCATTTTCTTAAAAAACAAAAACAAAAAAAAAAGTATATACTTTTTAACCAGAAATGCAGATCTTGCACTAGCTCTGCGATGCGCGTTCACGACATCTCGCATTACGTAATCACATTGGAAAGGTCACACGTGATGTAGGCAGAAGTAGTAAACTCCATCTGATTTTCTCCTCCAACTTCAAAATAGTCCGACATCGTTGTTTTACCTTTTTTGTAAAGGGCGTTTGATTTAGTCTTTGCTCAATCATTTTGTAAACACTGGGTCAGTACTTCTGCCTACGTCACTTGTGACATTTCCAATGTGATTACGTAATGCGTGAAGTCGTGGACATGAAACGCAGAGCTAGTGCAAGATGAGCATTTGTGATTAAAAAGTATATACTTTTTTTTTTTTTTTTAAATGACTGATTGTTTTGCTAGATAAGACCCTTATTCCTCGGCTGGGATCGTGCAGAGCTCTTTGAAGCTACATTGAAACTGCAATTTGAACCTTCACCCCGTTGAAGTCCACTATATGGAGAAAAATCCTGGAATGTTTTCCTCAAAAACCTTAATTTATTTTCAACTGAAGAAAGACATCTTGGATGACATGGTGGTGAGTAAATGATCAGGATTGTTTCCAGGAAGTGAACTAAATATGTGAATATACATCAAAAATGCTTATTTTATTTAGTATTTTTATTTGTTCAATATTTTAACCAACAAGCTTTTTTTAGTCAACCTTGCTGTTTGAACAGGAGCCCTAAAAGCTAGTCCAGCAAAAACCAGCCTAAAGATGTGTGAAAATCACATGCTGGTGTAAGCTGGTCTTTTTAAAGGGCAGGCTTTCATTGCCTCCATGTCCTCTTCAACAGACTGAAAAGAATGTGCTGCAAACTAATCTTTGTGCACAAGGACAAAACTGAAGGAGTAATTTATAGGCTTCAAGCTTAATTCAGAGTCCACAGCACTAACTGCTGTGTTAAGTTGGTGAGAGAAATCGTAGGATTGTTTCCAGGAAGTGAACTAAATATGTGAATATACATCAAAAATGCTTATTTTATTTAGTATTTATATTTGTTCAATATTTTAACCAACAAGCTTTTTTTAGTCAACCTTGCTGTTTGAACAGGAGCCCTAAAAGCTAGTCCAGCAAAAACCAGCCTAAAGATGTGTGAAAATCACATGCTGGTGTAAGCTGGTCTTTTTAAAGGGCAGGCTTTCATTGCCTCCATGTCCTCTTCAACAGACTGAAAAGAATGTGCTGCAAACTAATCTTTGTGCACAAGGACAAAACTGAAGGAGTAATTTATAGGCTTCAAGCTTAATTCAGAGTCCACAGCACTAACTGCTGTGTTAAGTTGGTGAGAGAAATCGTAAAATAGAAAGTGCTTATGCAAGAACAGCGCTGAAGCTGAGTGAATGGATTCCCTTGGAAACATGCACACCAACTACCTGAAGAGCAGGAGCAAAATTGAATGTAGGTTTCAATCACTTGATCATGCCAAAAGCTTCTTTCCCAATCTGTGTCTTTGGGCTTTTGATTGTCCGGTTAGAGGGAATACTGAAGAGGTCTGTGGCCCTTGAGTCTTACAGCAGAGGGAATGTCACCCTTCATCTGAAAGGTCTGCCCATTCAAGAGCTGTCACTCAGCGCTGAGATGTGTCACAAATGCACTTCATTTCCTGCGATGTCTATCTTTATTGGTGGAGCGCTACATCTATGTGCCCCTGTGTGTCCCTGCAGCCGCTGATAAACACCACAAATTACCCTGCCACTATCAGACCTGTCTTTCAGCTGAGGAAGAGAAGTGGAAGAGGGAAAGAGTTGTCAGGAGAAGAAAATATGGACGAGAAAAGTAAACTAGAGTGGGAGATGAAGTGAAAGAATAGAAGTATAGTCAGCAGATTTAAATAATGCCCTCTCGAATTTACTTATTATGGAGATCATTACTTGCTTCATTATACACTCTCAGAAAAAAAGAAAAACAGCTGTCACTGGGGTGGTAACCCTATGTTACAAAAGCTTTAAAAAAGTACATGTTTGTTGGCGCATATTAGTACCTTACAGGTACATATTAGCTCATTTTGAAAGGGTACCACCCCAGTGACAGTTCTGTACCTTTTGTCTGAGAGTGTAGGCCAAACACTATCAGTAGAATGGCAAAATACAGTAATTGCATCACTGGAACTGTGAACAACTTCCAAGTTTTAAATATAATTGATTTGATATCAATTTTCACACTCAGGCTTTCTGCAAATCTGAGCATAGCTCAGACAAATCAGTCTTTCAATAGATAGATCACTTACTGTATACAGTAAGTATAATTAAATATTTTCCAGTGAGCCTTGAGTGAATTGTGTCAAATTGAGTTTCATTTATATAAAAAATGATATTGGTCTCATTGGTATAATTAAATTAAATTATTATTTATAGTAGTGGTTCTCAATCTATTTAAATTGAAGGCCCACCAACTGTCAAACAATATTTGAAAGGCCTAGGCTATAATATTCCTTCTGGTATTTCTGCTGTAATCATGACAAAGCTGCTAATTATTAAACTGCTTTATTAACACAAATTGGGAGTTTATTAAATTAATTACCCAAAATGTATTTTGTGCCTCCAAAAGTTAAGAAAAATTGAAGTTTTTTTAATTAAAACGGTTGTTAAGGGGGGAAATAAAAAAGGAAATATATTTTTCCATTTAAAAAAAAACAACAACATTTTAATAAATGAAATTCAAATACAAAAAAAAAAAAATGATTTAATATTTTTAATGTAATTTTAAATTATCCTGTGACCCGGTTCCCTGGTTGAGAACCACTTATTTATATTATATCAGCATTATATTGTTATAGATCAACCTCATCTCTAAATATTGGCTTTGGGTTTTGAAAATCCTATATTGGTCAGCTACTAGGTTCAAGCACACATCAACTCGGGCTAGGAGTTAACAACTAGGGCTGCCCTCGACTAAAGATTTTTAATCTGAGAATACGGATTACATAATCTGAGAATATCTGTTTTCCATTTGAATTGGTTTATTTTAAAGTAGACATTTCTATATATATATATATATATATATATATACATATATACACACACATATATATATATATATATATATATATGTCTTTAAGGCAAAATACACACAGCGTTTCTGAGTTTCGCGTTCACAGAGACAGAGACGGCAGAAAGCACATCCTGTTTGCTTTCATCATTTTACAAAAGTGCAATGCAGTGCAATTTGTTGTTATTGTGAGTGCACACAAATAAACGTAGTCTTTACAGATTCGAAAGCTGTATTATTCTTATCTGTATGACCAAAAATGACGGAGTATTTTAAGAGCAAATGACCACACCGGCGCCTCCATCTGTCCTGCAGTGAGCGCTACTGTTCAGCTTCCACACTCCACACAAACACTGAATAGCGCACATTTCTCTAGGTGAACATTAGATTGAGCGGCCATATAAAGTTGCTGCTACTAACATATTTCAGATGATAAGCCATATTTGAGGTCGATGAATGATAGGCTAGCGTTTGGATGTCCTGCCCGATGTATTGTATTACCACAAAGACCAGCCGTTAACAATCTGTCCATGGACTGCGTGACTTCGCCAATGTGGATTTATTTTTCTGCGACTAAGCGACTAATAAAACTTTGGTCGACCAACCTTCTTCTGGTTGACTAACGGTTAGTTGACTATTAGGGGGCAGCCCAACTCACAACTGAGTGATAAGAGTGCATAAAAATTCTATTATTCCAATCTTTACAAATAGGCTTCACAGCCTTTACAAAGTCCTTAACTTTTCCCAGCATAGAGCTCCATTAACTCTCCATGACAACAAGTCTGTAGAAGAGACAACGGTGCTTTGATTCCGGTTCATCAATGTTCATTCAAGGCCCATTTATCATACACTTCCCCATAGGCCCATAAAAGACCACATATACACAGGGTAGTGTGTTCGAAGCACAGATGGATACACTCTCTCTATCTCCACTGGCACACGGTACTCACCCACAGCTGGTCGTCCACACCGGGAGGGTTCTTTTTAATGAAGGCACCATAGTAGGTGGCAATGTTCCTGTGGTGAGAGTATTTCTTCAGCATGTTGATCTCAGCTTTGATCTCCTCCTCTTCCTCCTGTCAAGACACATGCAGCAGGGAATTATGGGATATCTCTCTACTCTCTGAAGTAAAGCTTGAGGCTGGTGGGACCACTCTAGTGACCTATAATAAGGGCTGATGGCCCACTTACAGATGCAGGTGCTTTTACATGAAGTAGATGGGGGAAGGAGGGCAGAGAGCACAGGATTAGCTCTTGGCCCCAAGAATTACATCCTGACTGGAGTGTCCCTCTGGGAGCCTTTCAAGCCCCCCAACTCAATGCGCTCTTCTCAAGAGCATGCTGGACTCTGCTGATGAACAGCTATTTGAGCTAATGACAACTCTCTTTATCTGCCCTCTCATTCACTACAGGTCAAAACACAATTTCCAAGAACAACCCCATCCTGATAACTGGATTCCCTCATCACCCAACCAATGAATTTCCAGGACTTTGAGGCATTTGTGTTTACTAGATGATTTTAAAAATCATCTTACAGGATAATAACACAACAAAAAGTGCTTTCAAGCTAGTTAAATACTAGGGATGCGTGATTTTTTTACCATATTTGTTATTGTCTTATAGATTTGGAGATTTGATTTATTGTTATTGGTCGATATTAGATATTTAGGTGTTTCTATTTTAAAATTTAGATTACCTGTGTCGTCATCCAATGCTCACTTAAAATTCATTTTTAAAAAATGCTAAAAATGTACTACTACTACTACTAATAATAATAATAATAATGCTAAATTGAATCTTTAGCATTGCTCAGAATATAAATTTGTATTCAGTAAATAATAATATTGTGATGCCCAAATTCACTTGCATCATTTAAAACAACTGATTTTAATATTTAAAGTATTATTTTTTATTTAGACAATAAATAAATAAAAAAATAGAAATAGAATTTTGTCTTTTATCAGTTATCAGCCATAAAGAAAATACAATTTGCTTCTGTATCTATATCAGCTTCGTTATTAAATATTATAGAGATCAGCATAACTAGAAATATTTATTTTCACTGTAGAAATTTCTGACTTTTCTATGATTAGAAAATAATTTTACAATACCAATGCACAATTCCAGTTTTACATGGGGACCCTGCATTATAAAATGGGTCTCAAAACCTACTGTACTGCCAACCTAGACCGTGTGTTTGTGCATTATTGGCATTTACAAACACTTATATATTGTCTAAAATTATGTCTACGAAGACAGTCGATAAGGTTTTGAAACAGTCATAGTCTATAGTACAGGGAAGAGGTTTGTCCTACAAAACAAGGATCCATGACACCTGCTAATCAAGCGTTATTCACCCCGAAATAACAGGGGGCAGCCACAAGCCATTACAAACACAACCAACGGTGGCCAGTGAAATCATAACAGTTTGTGAATTGAATTCGCTATGGTATTTCAAAATCTACAACAGCTTATTAAATGCTAAATTGACTTTAGATTAAAAAATAAAAAGATAAGATTGGAAAAATCTGCCGTTAAAAAGAGCAGACAGACGTGACTGAAATACTGCAACTGAATAAAAAAAAAAAAAATGGCAGCCCAATGACTGTCCCTTGAGGGAACTCAACTTTAAAAACACAGAAGACATTGTAGCCTTATCTTTTCTGCTCTATTATAAAGAGGGATGCTAAAAGGTTATTAAGAAGACATCATATTTTATCATTCAGAGAGCTAATGAGGAGAAAACTAAGCCTTGAGGATACATGGATATAATAAAACGTCAGAAATAAGATCAACTAAGCCTAAAATAAACCTGCAGATTTGAGCAGAGGACTTGGCTTCGACATCTTGTTGGTGAAAGATCTCAACAGCTTCAGAGCATAATAAGAAGTCAATACTGAAGTAGAGAGGAAAATAAACTCACCCCTGTGACATCCATGCACTTGATGGCAGCCAGTTGACCTGTTTTGACATGTCGGCCCTGCAGAGAAACAAACATAGGTTGTGCTTAGGAAAAAGCTTAAAACTTGGAATATCATTGTGACTTCATCATACCTGGGAAACAACCAAACAATATATACCTAAATATTCAATGAATATATTTATAGCTTCAAATATTCCTCTAGGCAAACAAAAAACTATTTTAAACTAAGAACAGAAACTGATTATGTCCTTCCCTAGAGAAGAGTGTTAGGCTCAGCTGGAATACAGGCAAAAGTCATGAAATGCCCAAATAAGGCTTGATTTTCATCAACAACATCTTTAATGATTCAGTAAGATATTTCAAGAAAAGCTGACCTAAATTCCAGCATTTTCTGTTTATCCAAATAAATACACCCAGAGAAATTAATACATTTCACAAAAAAACAATTGTTCTATAATTGGCAATTAATTACAGTGCAAGAGAGGCTTGTTGACACTAACACTACAGATTACACCTGTATGACATTTGATTACACCTGTCAAATATTAAACTCAATGGGCATATTTCTTTAGTTAACAATCATTTATTATCTCTTCAGCACGTTTCTTAATCACCTTATCTAAAAATAACTGATTTCTGTCTATAAAAAGGCACCGACAAATACTTCCATTTTAAAGATAAGACCTTTAAGCCATGTTAAGTCTAAGAATGAATACACTGACTTGATATCCATGCGGTTCTTCAGTTCTAACTATAAACCTGAGCACCAGGTGTAATACAGTTAAGGGGCGGTAAGCTTTTTTGTGTTTAAATGTTTTTGAAATTAGGTCTCTCGTTCTCACCAATGCTGCATTTATTTGATCAGAAATACAGATAAAACAGTAATAATGTGTAACATTACAATTTAAAATAATTGTTCTCTTTTATTTATTTATTTTTCCGGTGATGGCAATGCCGAATTTTCAGCAGCCATTAACTCCAGTCTTCAGTATCACATGACCCTTCAAAAATAATTCTAATAGAGAAAACTGTAAAGAAACTCAATACAGCAACTCATTGTCTCAGTATCTCTAAACCACCAACAGAAGCTTATTGGTTTAAGTACAGAGCAACAGTGAAACCAGCACATACAATTTCCAAATCACAATCACATGGAGGTTCACAGTTAAAGCGATCTGTCCCCATTTCGGAGTCACAAGGAGGAAGTTGTGTCAGAGCTGTTAAACCCAGATTTCACTGTGGACTAAGATTTTATTTTTAACCAGGAGGAAAAAAAGTGAGCACCAGCTTCACTAATACAGGAAGGAACACGTGACATCTTCATCCTCATAATATTCCCATCCCACTTTGCTCATTAACTAGGGCCCTATGATTTCCACGATGCAGAAAACGCGGCAGAATAGCGGAATCCAGTCATAAAAAAATGAATTTACTGTATAACGCGACTGTCACAGAATGTGACAAATTTTGGTGATTCTCGCAATGTTTTGAGCCTCTGCCGCCTCAATATACGAGTACATAAACACATAAACAATCTCCAGAACTGCTATGAGAGTTTCTTTTAAGGAAAGATAGGCCTATGTCATATACAAACGGAAATTTAATGGTCTTCACAGCAACCTGTCAAAACAAGAGTTCAGTTTAATTTGAAGAAACCATTACTTAAATGTAATGATAGAACTACTACTAATAATACAATTATCATCAAAACATTATTTTTAAATGAATATTTACCAGAAAAATTTAGTAGAACTTTAGCAGAAAATTGTAAATATACAATGCAGTATTTTGGGTGAAAAAAACCTAAACAGTAAATTATTTTATAAAATCAATTAATTAGAGATGCTTTTGATTATTAATATTTAATGGAGCTATTAAAATGGAATCCAGAAAATGAACAGAAAACTGAATTTGAGGAAAAAAAAATTTAATTGGGCTTTAAAAAAGTCATTTTTGTAAAACTTTTAATAAATTGCTGATTAATATTGTAAGCTTCATGATTTCAATTAAGTAGACATGCTTTTTGATGAATAACACTTAATTTGACCATTAAAACAGTGTAGAATAATTTAAATGGAAAAAATGGAATTTGGAAAAAATAAAATATTTCATAGGGCCCTAATTAACACATTAGTCCCTCTTATAAGTCAGCATTCATAACTAAGTGAAACCATCACTGGGCAGAACTTAGTTACACAAGTAGCAACTTCCTAATTCAGAGTGTCTGGCCTCAGCTATCAGCCACATCCTCCTTCTGATATACTGTAGGTCACAAGCGTGGTGACATTCTTCCCATACGGTATCAGCCAATCGGCAGCCGGCACTCATAATAATTAAATCTCAACGGCTCCCACCTCGACACTCAGCAATACGCTTTCCCCCTTCTTCCTTCAGACACCAGACAAACAGATAGAGGGACAGAGACAGCAAAGCACTAGAGGAAGTAAACAGAGATACCAAAAGAGGAAGACATCTTGACAGTTAAATGTCAGAAGGAATTCAGAATAGCCTCTGTAGAAAAGCACAGCCTGGGATGCAGGACTCAACATAAGGCGAATGTCCTTGACTATTTGTCGAAGGGCCAAAAGAGAGATTGTCAGGCAAATGACAAGACCACCTCAGTGGCACCATTAATAGGCAAAAATTCGACTCGTTCAAATATGTACAGTCCCTTAGCATAGCATAACTGCAGCTTCACACACAAATAGCAGATGGGCCAGACAGCGCTGCCTTTCAAGGCCTCCGTGAATAGATTCGGCTGTAATTCAAAAGAAAAATCCAATCCGCTTTTCTTCCAAATTGAACATGGAGTAATTTTACCATCAGCAGATGTTCAGCCATTAATTTCAATCCAGAACACGCCGTCTACGACTAAACAAAAACACTACTCTTGACCTTAAGAACTGGTTTCATCTCCCTAATACACAATATTCTCACCTCATATGATACATAGACTGTATATTGCACTGCATTGCATTATATGTGAGGACTTATAGCATAGTCAGACTTATAATAAAGTCAGAAAAAATAAAAAAATATCACGATTACTAAAAATAAATATAAAATCACATGTATTATACAAAAACATAAAATATGTAAATATAATTTTATACTTAAAAATAAGAAATGTAAAATTATACATTATATATAATGTAAAAGTTTAACCTTGCTGCATTTTTAATATCCGCTAAAGCACAACATGTTAATAAAAGCCCTGTGGCTAAAATGATTAAAACACATTGAGAAAATATAGATAAAGTCACTAATTGACTTCCAAGTTATTGGATGAATTCAATCCAATCTCTTAGTATTTCCTAATTAGCAACAGAGACCCAATATTGAATATGTCATTAGGGGTCTGCCATAACATGCCAGATTTCTAGTTCATTTCTGCAGTTTCAGTGACAGCCAATTGTAATTTGCCTATAGCACAAGTGAACACATCTGCAGTTAAACATCACTGTTTGACGGAGTCTCACAGCCTCATTCTGCAGCGTTACATGTTTGAGCTAGAGAGAGGAATACAGACAAAGGGCTCCAGGGGTGAGATGACAGGGATCGGCCGCAGTGTCAGGGAAACAACTGGGTTTAATGAGATAGCCCAACTGTTTGAGATGCAGGAGAGAGGCGTGCGTCTCTTCTCACTCCATTCCCACTGAAACCAATTCGCTAGTGGCTTCTCCACATGACTGCAGAGGCACAGTGCAAGGTGAGCGTTCCTGATAAGACTAAATTGACTCTTTGAGCACTCTTTCGACTGGCCTTGAATTGGCGTCACAGCCAAATCGCACTAGCGAAAACTTTTGACCTCTCAGTGGCTAAAAACCGCAAACACCAACTTACAGTTTACAGATACCAAGACCAGATCAACAGTTGGAAAAAAGAGCCGCTTACCCATGTTCTGCTAATATTGAGCGTTTAAACACCATCAAGCTTATTCAGTGTTTGCAGCAGTGCTGAGCGGGGGAAAAGTGTGCCCGCTCCAATCTGTCGTTTCACAGCAGCTGATCAGCAAAACACTCCACGAGGTACTGAAGTGCCACATAAGGGCTGCAGAAAGCCAGCCAAAACATTCTGAGCTGCACACCGACGAGAGGAAAGTTACACCACATCCAAAGACTTTTGGCTAACCGTGCACATCCACTGGTGCGGAGCTGAGTGGGATATTCGAATTCATTCTCTATGGGAGCTGAGCGGCAAGCTCAGGGGATTGTGCGATTGACGATGGAGTGGAGCAAACGCAGAGCATCAAACAGCTGAGAAGTGTTCAATGTCATGCAAATAAGAGGTGAAAAATGACAGCTTCATAGGTTTTTAGAGCTTAAGTCGCATTGTTGCACTTTTACTGGATTTAAATTCAGATTTAAAATTCAGTTTGGACTTTATGTGGCTATAGAGTCTGGATGGGTAAACAATGTATTAAAATGATATTGTAGGGTTGCACAATTTTAAGGAAAATACAATTGTGATATTTTAAATAAAAATTGCAATTGCAATTTAAAGTATAACTTTTTTTAAACAACAAAGTGCAGCTTTTTTGTAGGTCTGCACAAATAACAATTGTTGTTATATAATAATATTAATATTAGTAGTAGTTGTAGTAGAAGTAATAATAACAATAATAATATATTTCAAAATAAATAATGTAATAACACACATTCACAGTAAAAATAAAAATATAAAATGATTTAATTTAATTATTTTAAAAATAATAATAATAACTATCACGTTTTTATTTTGGTGGAACCCCAAAATAAGCTTGTAGAGATGGACTTCAAGTGGAGCATTATTTACTGCAAACACTGGATCATGATTATGAAAGACCACAGTGTGGCCTGTGTTTCTATTTTTGTCTTCAATATATTTATTTTAACATGGAGTGGGAGAGTAAACTTAAAAAATAATAATAATAATAAACAAAATCTCCAGGAGTCAGAGCCAAAAACACTGATTAGAATGACACAGAAAAGCTTGCAGTAAACACTTCAATAAACACTTCAGCAGCAGCTGCTGAGCATAACTCAATCTATATGTTAGTAAAGACACACTCTGGCATAAAACCACCTCATTTTCAGTCACTAAGTATTGCTGTAGAATCAATAAAACTAAACTAGCAGAAAAGTCCATTGGCATTAACTGAACAAGTTATAATGAACGCTGGGAGTGCAATCACTCTTTTCCATCGCCCTCAAACAATCCCTCCTGGGATTCAAGCATCATCCAAGAGGGCCAAGAAACAGAGCCATGGCAAATAATTCAACACAATGTTTTTTCTCCCAGCGTGCAATCAGCCTCTAATCAGACAGTGGGCCTGTTGGGCCTGTCTCTCTTCTGCATACCAATTCAATTACAAAGCCCATTGAGGGCCATTAAAATGCAAGCGGCTCCCCATACAGTAGCCTAGCAACAATTACAGTAAGCAGTGCAAGTCCACCGGAGGATAAGAACTGCTGATTGCTCCTCTTTCGCTCATCTAAGCTGATAAACAGAGCTCGTGGAATGCTGCCCTGCTGGCACAGTTTTCTCTGAGCTAAATTAAGTTCAGACGGCTTGCTGACACTTTGATAGACTGGCCGATGGTTCGATTAAATGTTGACATCTAAGTCAGTGCTGAAGAAAATTTAAACGAACGATAATATTTTGTTTATCATCCAGCCAAATAGAGATGGCAGATATGAAGCCTGTTCCAAAACCAGTGAGTGGCCTAAAGAGGCAGACGCTTAGGGTACACTTATTTATTTATTTTAATTCATTCAATTAATTTAACTTAATAAACATACATAAAATGTAGTTTTTTTTAAAACAAACAAATACTTAAAATATTTTTTTTTTATTAAATGCATACATAAATGTAGTTACAAATATATACCAAAATAATTTTCAATAAATAAAATAAAAATAAATATATATATATATATATAAATAAAATAAAAGTGTGTGTGCATTAAATACATAAACTGTGTGTTTATGTATAATAAATAAATTAAGTGCTGTCAAACGATTAATCACATCCAAAATAAAAGTTGTTTACATAATATATGCGTGTCTACCGTGTATGTTTATTATGTATATATAAATACAAACAGTATATTTTGAAAACATTTACATGTATATTTATATTCAAGTAATTTATATTATATATAAATATTTAATATATAAACTTTTTTTCTTAAATATATATACCCATGTATGTGTGTGTATTTATATATACAGTGGGTACGGAAAGTATTCAGACCCCCTTAAATTTTTCACTCTTTGTTATATTGCAGCCATTTGCTAAAATCATTTAAGTTAATTTTTTTTCCTCATTAATGTACACACAGCACCCCATATTGACAGAAAAACACAGAATTGTTGACATTTTTGCAGATTTATTAAAAAAGAAAAACTGAAATAACACATGGTCCTAAGTATTCAGTCCCTTTGCTCAGTATTTAGTAGAAGCACCCTTTTGATCGAATACAGCCATGAGTCTTTTTGGGAAAGAGGCAACAAGTTTTTCACACCTGGATTTGGGGATACTCTGCCATTCCTCCTTGCAGATCCTCTCCAGTTCTGTCAGGTTGGATGGTAAACGTTGGTGGACAGCAATTTTTAGGTCTCTCCAGAGATGCTCAATTGGGTTTAAGTCAGGGCTCATCAGAGCACCCCTAATATTTAGTAATCAAGTAAACAAATATGGCTAAGTAAATATTGAATTTTTTATGTGCGCGGTATTTATTTATTTATTTAACTTACATCTACTATATTTACTTAATTTACTTTTTCACTTCATATACTTTATTTTATCTAGTAAATTTAAATAATAGTAAATAAAATAAATAAAGTTAGGTACATATGTACTATTTATTTATTTATTACTGATGTACTTGTTCCTTCACTTTACTATATTTACTACATTATTAAATTCAAGTAAACATATACAGTCAAGCAAATATTTACTACATTTAATATATTTTACATTCATTTACTTCTACTATATTTACTTACAGTATTTATTCATTTATTGACTATTTACTTTTTCACGTCATAATTTTTTTATTTAGTAAATTTAAATAGTAAATAAATAAATAAAAGTTAGGTACATTTATTTTAGGGCTGGACGATATGGCCAAAATTGATATCACGATATATTTCTTCATTTCGGTCGATACGATATAATTCCGATATCGATATGAACACTATTTATCTGAATTCGAAATCTTTTGTAACATTATAAATGCTTTTATCATCACTTTTGATCAATTTTAAGCATCCTTGCTAAATAAAAGTATTCATTTCTATAATTTCTTTCCCAAAAAATTAATAAAAATGATACTGAATGGAATAGTGTATAATGTTACAAAAGTTTTTTATTTCAGATAAATGCTGATCTTTGGATCTTTCTATTCTTCAAAGAATCCTGAAAAAAAATTTACTCAACGCACAGCACATTATACACACAAACTTTTATTTTGGTTTGGTTTTATTTTAGATGGCACTAAAATAAATAAATAAATAAATAAAAGGCTGAGCTAGTGTTGAACAGATGTCACTGGCAGTCCACAAGCGTTTCTATGTAAGATTATAAAGTTTTCTCAGCGCATCTCCACTTACCGAAGTGCCCATTTTGCTGTACCAGATTTCTGTTCAATCTACTTGGCAATTGAAGGGAGTGTGTTTGAACTGCTCCATTCAATCCATATCTCTCCACTTAGATCGGAGGAGGACAAATTTACGTTTTATCAAACAAAGTTCTGTGCTGCTGTACTGTTTGACTCCAGAGCTGCAAACAATCGAAAGCACTCAGATGAGAAAGACAAAGAGGAGAACTTCAAGTTTTTTTCTCCCTCTTCAAAGCGCATCTTAAGTTCGGTATGAAATAGCTCATATTGGACAGCTTATTAATCCCCCTCGACTCCCAAATGAAAAATGTTTTTGAAATTTTAAAAGGCAGCCTTGAAATTCATTCAAAGCTCAATTCCATGTACTGTGGGAATATTATATCAGGCAAGCACTGACAAGAGGGAAATTTCACAAAGACAATGAAGTGAAAAACAAAACGGACAGAATTCCCAACCACACTGAATAACGAAGTGGGGTAATACACAACTCACAATTCCCAAACTGCCAGTCCTACCGTACTACTACTCGAAATCCTCAAAATGGCCAAGCATATGTTTCACAGTTACATCATCAATAAAATCTTACAACACTGATAACAAATTCAGACATTTTTTTCCCCTAAAATTCACAGAACCCGACCAGAAACAGCCCTGGTCCAGCTTATGTACATGCATGTTTTAGTATATGGAGTGGAATATAATCGAGATTAGACAATGATTTTGTTATTATGACGATTATGACAATAACTCTTTTTCAAATTTTTTAAAAGGTAAGACCTCCTACAGGCAACAAAAACATTGTGATTTCAACCACAAATTTACAAATATTAATATTTATTTTATTTAATATTTTATTTATATTATTTTGTCATTTTTTTATTTTATTGAGGCCACTTTCTGTTTGTACTGTATCTAGTATAATTAATGGAGGGATCATTAAATCAAATTAAAATTCACTCTTAATTCATTAAAAGTCACCATCATTTCTTATGACTTTCTTCTGTGGAAAACAGTGAATGATATTTTAAAGAAACTATTCTTTTACAGTATGTTTTACAGCAATATGTCATGCTTTTAAGTATGCAATACAATAATCTGCATTTGTTTGTGTGCAAATCTTAAATAAGATATTATTCCACAAACAACCTCAAATCTTTGATCATTTCTGACGAGCAGAATTACTAAGAGGCTCAGAAACACGTCCTCATACCGAGAGCTTCATTCCAGCACAATATCCATCCCCAGTGACCTACATGAAGCAGAAATGTGGGTAATGCGTGTCTCTGCTTGTATATGTGTGTGAATACACTATTGGCTGCTAATATGGTCTACTTCGTTTCCCAGGAGAGTGCAAAAAGCAGAGCCAGAGCGAGAGAGTGAAATGAAACGAAACGCCAGAGAAAAGAGCAGCAGGGTGGATGGAAATGATTGAGTGACAGTGTCATAAGGTCACATTCAGCCCGTTTCTGCACATCTCTGAACACAAATCAGTACAGCAAACAGCCATGCAGCTAGACCCTGTCCTACCACCGTGAATCAGCACAGCGCACGGACAAATGATTGGCCAGGACAATATGCAGGATTATTATTGCGGTCTGGCAGTGCGTTCCACGAGCGGTGCGTCTGCAGCAGTGCAGAGATCGTTTCCACCGAGTCTATTTTTGCTGCTCTGCACACGCTAAATTAAAGTAACAGCTTATTGTTTGCAGTAAATATGAACATGGATTGACACAAAAATTTAGCAATTACACCATAAATGCATATTATTAAAGTCTACTGTGTTTCACAGTCAACACATATAGCTTTTTGGCTAGGTTTAAAGGGAAAGAGAACTTTAGATAAACAAGGCAATAATAGATGCCACTCGTGGAGGTAGAAAAACAAAGTTCTTTATGAACGGCAGGATTGCTTGTAATAAAGATTTAAATAAAAAAAGGAAAGGCAGTAGAGCTGACTTTTTCTGTCAATGGTAAGTTTGTGATAATGTAAGAAAAGTAGTTTAAATGTTTTGCCACTTGCTTGAGCAACTTAATATATAAATCTAGAAGTAAATGCAAAAGTAAAAAGCATTGAATAATGTGTTGCTTATATTTATTGTGTTTAAACATGTCTGTGAAAGATTGTATTGCTGTACTGTGTAAAAAATAAATAAATAAATAAAAAAGCCATTTGCAATGCCGAAAAAGCATTTTCAGTGACAATGTTTGGATTTGAAATCAAAATAATGGATAAATGTTGTGTTTGTGGTAAACAGCCACGGATCAGTAGCGGACTCCTGTGTGAAAGCTGCTTCCCCTCTCACAAGAGTCACCTAAGAGGGGAGAATTATCCCCATTTTCAAAAAAAATTTAATTTAGGCCCTGAATAAATGTCTAAAAATCCTGATTGAAGTATCACTATAAATAGTTATAAATGATAAAAAGAAGGCTTTAAAAAGATCGGTATCGGCAGATACTGCTTTCTGTGATCGGCCTCAAAAATCCTGATCAGAGCACCCCTAATATTTAGTAATCAAGTAAACAAATACGGCTAAGTAAATATAAAAAATTTTATGTGCGTGGTATTTATTTATTTAACTTACATCTACTATATTTACTTAATTTACTTTTTCACTTCATATACTTTATTTTATCTAGTAAATTTAAATAATAGTAAATAAATAAAATAAATAAATAAAGTTAGGTACATATTTATGTACTTCAACTATATTTATTTATTACTGATGTACTTGTTCCTTCACTTTACTATATTTACTACATTATTAAATTCAAGTAAACATATACACAGTCAAGCAAATATTTACTACATTTAATATATTTTACATTCATTTACTTCTACTATATTTACTTAAAGTAAATAGTCAATAAATGAATAAATACTGTTTCACGTCATAATTATTACTTTATTTTATTTTGTAAATTTAAATAGTAAATAAATAAATAAAAGTTAGGTACATTTATTTACTTCAATTTTATTTATTTACTCGTTCATTAATCACTTTATTTACAAAATTCAAGTATACATATATACAGTCAAGCAAATATATTTACTACATTTAATATATTTTACATTCATTTATTTACTTGTACTATATTTATTAATTCATTAATTTATGATTTAATTACAATTTCAAGTACAATTTAAAAAAGAAAAAATAGGTTTGAAGGTGTTTCATTAGTTTACAGTTCTGATATCATGATCATCACATATATGTGTATAGAATGGTAATAGATGTATTGCAGTCGTGATGTACCTGACGATACAGTACTGACTTTATAGTACTAGAAAACAACACACACAAATGGCACAAAGTTTGATAACCATATCATTTGTCTCAAAGGACGGTCAAACTAAGCTGTAAACATCGTTACTATGAAAAACTATTCCCTCACACCCGTAAATAATGTTTTTGCAAATAATCCCACTGTCAATAATGCCTTCATTCTGCTTTGCTTTTGACAGTTCGACTTGAAACAGAAGGGAAATTAAAAAAAGAGAAGTCAAAAACAAAAAGAGGATCGATGTAATAATTCAGTGGGCGCTGAGAGTGTTCTGCTGTTAATGGAGAGAGTCAGTCAAGCATGCAAAGCAATTACAGTGAGGCCGGGAGAGCAGGAGCATCCGCCTGGTGACACTGCACATTAGAGCTGCCGCACAGGAAGCCACTGACAAACAGCCTGTCAGTCAGCAACAGCCAATCACATCGCTCGGAGGAAACCGTGATGGCATTCGGCGTCAGTCCTTGACACACAAACTCCTCGAGGGCTAAGGTTAGGGAATGCTCTTGCATATTGAACTAAAACAGGTCCATAACTGAATGAAGAAATGGCGCAGATCAAACAATAATGAATAAATAAATTAATTAACTAACCTAATTTAAACAATTAGATCATATTTTTAATCATTATAGTGATGAAATATAATAAAAGCTGTTATCTGTTTGAATATATATGTCATTAATTTCTGAGATGGCGAAGTTGAATTTTTAACAGCCATTACTCCAGTCTTCAGCATCACATGATCTTTTAGAAATCATCCTAATATGCTAATTTGGTTCTCAAGAAACATTTCTTATTGTTATCAATGTTGAAAATGGTTGTGTTGCTTAATATTTTTCTGGAATCAGTGATTTTTTTTTTAGGATTCTTCAATGAGTAGAATTTTTTTTTTAACCCGCATTTATTTGACATTTATTTTATTTTTTAACAATTTCATGCATTCTTACTGAATAAGTATTAATTTGAGTATTCATTTCCATAAACAAGGAAGACAAGAAAGAAAAATAAAGAAAGAGAGAGAGAGAGAGAGAGAGAGAGAGAGAGAGAGAGAAAGAAAGAAAGAAGGAAAGGAAGGAAGGAAGGAAGGAAGGAAGGAAGGAAGGAAGGAAGGAAGGAGAGTTCTCTCCACATAAAAGAGGTCAATCAGGAAAGCAAAAGGGGTGCAAAGAGGCACATTCTCTTACATCCAAAACATAATTCTTTTGAAGGGTTTAACAACTGCCCTGAGGTCGGACTGCAGTGCAGAACATTTGGAATTCCAGCTTGGGTGGTGGCAGGTATTTCACAGACTGTTTCTATACAACAAATATGCAGCAGACCAAAGCCGGTGTCCTGACATTTTATCCTACTCGTCAGATTGTCCTACCAGGGTCTCCTATTTCTCTCGCTGAACAACAATATTTAATGTATCTGCATTACTGTAAGAGTAAGTTTAGGGTTGGGGTAGGTGTAGACATTAATAAACCATAATTTTACAGGTAGCATTTTTCGTTGTCGAATTGTACTACCCACTGTTTTAATGGGAGGTAGCAAAATCTGACAGGGTAGCACAAATCGACAGAACACCGGGCTCCGCACTGGGCTGCCAAAAGATACAAAATATGCAGGCGGTTTTTCCTCTGGCCACAATTCACAATCCCGAGACGTCAAGACAAAAAAAAAAAAACAAGAAACAAACAAAA
>NW_015505184.1:4614576-4616874 GCF_001515645.1 Sinocyclocheilus grahami
GAAGGAAGGAAGGAAGGAAGGAAGGAAGGAAGGAAGGAAGGAAGGAAGGAAGGAAAGAAAGGTCCAGCAGAGATGAGTTCTCTCCACATAAAAGAGGTCAATCAGGAAAGCAAAAGGGGTGCAAAGAGGCACATTCTCTTACATCCAAAACATAATTCTTTTGAAGGGTTTAACAACTGCCCTGAGGTCGGACTGCAGTGCAGAACATTTGGAATTCCAGCTTGGGTGGTGGCAGGTATTTCACAGACTGTTTCTATACAACAAATATGCAGCAGACCAAAGCCGGTGTCCTGACATTTTATCCTACTCGTCAGATTGTCCTACCAGGGTCTCCTTTTTCTCTCGCTGAACAACAATATTTAATGTATCTGCATTACTGCAAAAAAAAAAAAAACCAACAGACAAAACAGGCATTTGTGGAAATGGATATATTTACATATATCTGAAAAACAATAACCAAACCAAACGAGATAATGCTCTGGATAAACAAATCAATTATGTAAAACTGCTGGACACAAACTAAATATAAATCACTTTTCCCAGCTCGACTTTCTCTGCTGAGCAGCTTTAATTAAAAAGAGAAAAGGCAATTAAAACTGCAGTGCAAACAGCTTATGGCTGCTCAGTGGGGTCACTGTCTGTCCCCTCTTCTCTCTCACTGTTGACTCGTCAACTGTTTGGATCTTTCCTCTGTTTTTAGTTAGGGATGCTCCGATCCGCCTCCGATACCTAGGGTTCGGTATTGGCCGATACCGATCCGATACCAGTGACGTCCCCCCCACCACCACCATTTAAATAAAATGTAGAATTGATATATCTCTGTGTGTGGAACTGACAATCAATCTTTCACAATCTACTAGATACAGACTACTTCATTATAAAGAAAAATAAAATAAACAATAAATATGAGAAAATATAGGCCTATGTATATTTATAATCTATGACAAAAATGTATCAAACTAGGTTAGTGGATAATTCGGCAGCAAAAGTTATTCTAGAAAAAACAGTGCACAATAATTTTAGAAATCCAAACTTTTAGTGAAAAAACTATATTTTGTGGGGAACAAATAAAAGTGTTGCACTAAATATGGTAAAATGTTACACATTGCTATTTGTATTATAAAATCCATTCATTAAAAATATGTGTTTAAGTATATACTATAAAATAAAAATACATCTATTTTGATTGTATAGCATTTTTTTTAATAAGGCAACAACATATGATAGATACGATAGGACAAAACCAATACAGTGCAGCACTAACTGATTTTATACAGTTTATGAGCACAAAGGGAAGAGAAATTGATGCGTAGTGTATTATATCCGTGCAACAGTTATTGAGCCTTTCTTTTAACGGTTTTAAATTTCAGTTACTGTGCACGTTAAAAACAATTTAGTCTTTTCTACGCCCGTGTTTTGTTCTCACAGACACCCGGTAGCAAGTAACAAAACAACATTAAACTCTGGCAAGAAGATAAAGTCCTTTTTGCAAAATCATAGACATGTATTTACAAATCAAGTATAATGGGAACACAGAATGATCTTGAAGAGAGCTTTACCGAGCTGACTGCTGTAACCGAACGCGACCAGGGTTTAAAGGCTGAACGAATGACTGACAGCCACAGCGGAGAAAAGAGTTTGTGTGAACTTTAATGTAAAGGACTTAAATATTCATATGTAGCTTACATTAAAGGGATCATATGATGCGATTTCATTTTTTCCTTTCTCTTTGGAGTGTAACAAGCTCTTGGTGCATAAAGAAGATCTGTAAAGTTGCAAAGACTAAAGTCTCAAATCCAAAGAGATATTCTTTATAAAAGTTAAGAGTCAACCACACCTACCTAAAACGGCTCGTTCTAACACGCCCCCACATATCTACCTTACTATGTGGGAAGATTTGCATAACGCCGCCCAAATGTTCACGCAAAGAAAGAAGGCATAACTTTTATTCTCGCTGTAGAATTGTTGCTGCCGCGATGTCGTGAAGACGCTGTGTGATTCGTTGTGAAAGCGGAACTACATTGTTTGGCCTTCCAAAAGAGGACGATATCTGCTTCGTCATGCCTAGAGCTGATCCATGCTGGTCGCTGAGGGAATACATCAACTTAGTGCTGTGGATCGCCGGATCGGCTTTCACCGTTTTCACCGCTCCTTCGCCGGGACCGCCGTTCTTGACCCCACCGCCTCAGCTCACTCTTGCCCAGCTTCAGCTCACGCTAAGCAGGGGCTTTCGCTCACGCTAGGCCACTGTGTTTTTCATTGTGAAAGCGAAACTACTTTGTTTGGTCTTCCAAAAGA
>NW_015505184.1:4617112-4626351 GCF_001515645.1 Sinocyclocheilus grahami
TTACTTTAAACCACATAAACACATTTCATTACACCAAATACACAAAATAATGTTCTTTTTAGCAGCATCATATGACCCCTTTAAGCTATCGTATGGCTTCAGAAGTAACACAGAATCATTCGCACAAACAAACAAAAAATCTCGGATTTGGATCGGCCCTCTCTGACCGATACCTGATCCGAGAAAAATGGCACTATCGGAGCCGATACCGGATATGAATATCGGATCGGCACATCCCTACTTTTAGTCAGCATAGACTTTCTGCTCTACACACCTTTCTCCCTCTCCTTCCCCTGAGACTGGATCAATAGAAATGGGATTTATACATCATGCCTATGTGATGGATGCCTCAGCATTAAGAGGATGGCCACATCTCCCACACACACCTCTCTGCCCTGCGATCCACACAACATACTAAGATATACACTCTTAAAAAGACTGCATGAAGAACCTTTAACATTCATGGAACCTTTCCATTAGACAAAAGTTATATAGAGTGGAAGAAGGTTATTAGAATTTTTAAATGTTCCTTACAGTAAGAAAAAAAATTGCTTTTTTTAAGAACGGCTCACTAGCTGCATTTTCATTACAGATTTGCTCAAAACTTTTGTGATATTTTATAAATGTCGATAAAAAAACATTGCAAAATGATACATTAACTGATGTTATGTGAATTTTGGAGTTTTTGCAAAATTGACGTGTTTCCATTGGGCATATTTTTTCAGTTTGAGCAATTTGAAGGGTAATGGAAATGCATCTACTGAAAGGTTCTTTGAGGACCCAAACATGGTTCTTCTATGGTACTGTATCACAGCAAAACCCCCTTTTCTGAACCTTTATTTTTAAAGAGTATACCTTATATATAATATCGGTGCAATATATAATTTGACGCTAGTGAAAACTAAAATATCCTTGTGCTCATTTCCTGCTATTTTCAAATTTAATTTACCTTTGCCAACATCTTAAGTTAATATTTAAAAAGCAATAATAATTCAAATGCAAATCTTAAAATTAATATTTATTTTAAACTATACTTTATAATTTTCTCATGCCTAGAAATATAAAAAAACTCCATTGAGTTTAGTTTTACCGTATTATATATTATGCCACAACATTTTTATAGCATTTAAAATAAGCCAAAGCCATTCCTCGACAACATTTAACATCTTTATTATTTATTTAATTAATTATTTTGCAAAATTACAGTATTAATGATAAAGGCTTTATCAATGATCAATGCACATTATTTTTTCATAGCCTTTTGTAGTAGCCTTTCATGAAAAACATTAATACTGGTAAGGAGGGTTATTGTTACTCACATGAGATCAGCAAATAACAATGATACAATCAATTCTCATTGCCAAAATTCATCCCACCCTCCATTTTCTCATTTGAGAATCTATTTCACTCGGATATATTACAACAGGGAAGAAAAGACAAATCGCAACTTCCATTTTATGCTGACTTTAATAATCAAGCAAGAATGATTGTAAACGATTTTGCGAACTTGTTGACTTGATAATTTCATTGGAAATGCACCACCTCAAATTTGCTTGAATAATCCATATGCATCTTTTCAGGTGATTTTCTGGACTTGTTGCATTGCGCTATGCCATACGTCACTGAACAAACCGATCAGACAATGAGTTGCCTACGCAATCGGGTATCAATTGGTCCTTGGCAGGAATAAACAAGCCAAATGCCAGCCACTTGTTGGAGCCGGTTGCCACGGCAACAGTCATGTTTGTATTGATTTATTGCTCTGCCCATTGTCTGCCAAAGTACTACAAGGACTGGCCAGCTCTGAGGGCATGAAACATTAATCTTATCATGCATTTTAACTTATGGATTTGCGAAATGGTGAAGTCAAATCCTTACGATAGCCCGTCTGGAGGCAGAAGTGTCAAACGTGTTTTGCATGCGCTATTTGTCAAGTGATGTACTCGCCGAATTCTCTTGACATTTACAATAGGATTAGCTTCTTGGGGGACTTTAGATGCTCTGCTTTTCATTTGCCACAGCAGAAAAAATGAACGCTGAGCAAGGCGCATTTTTCCCTTAGCATGCTGCTGGACATCCACGGGGACAGACGAGCTCTCACACATCCCTACTTTTAGTCAGCATAGACTTTCTGCTCTCCAC
This sequence comes from Sinocyclocheilus grahami, assembly GCF_001515645.1. NCBI lineage: Eukaryota > Metazoa > Chordata > Actinopteri > Cypriniformes > Cyprinidae > Sinocyclocheilus > Sinocyclocheilus grahami. Next base: position 4,619,255 of record NW_015505184.1, read on the forward strand.
ACCTTTCTCCCTCTCCTTCCCCTGAGACTGGATCAATAGAAATGGGATTTATACATCATGCCTATGTGATGGATGCCTCAGCATTAAGAGGATGGCCACATCTCCCACACACACCTCTCTGCCCTGCGATCCACACAACATACTAAGATATACACTCTTAAAAAGACTGCATGAAGAACCTTTAACATTCATGGAACCTTTCCATTAGACAAAAGTTATATAGAGTGGAAGAAGGTTATTAGAATTTTTAAATGTTCCTTACAGTAAGAAAAAAATAGTTTTTTTTAAGAACGGCTCACTAGCTGCATTTTCATTACAGATTTGCTCAAAACTTTTGTGATATTTTATAAATGTCGATAAAAAAACATTGCAAAATGATACATTAACTGATGTTATGTGAATTTTGGAGTTTTTGCAAAATTGACGTGTTTCCATTGGGCATATTTTTTCAGTTTGAGCAATTTGAAGGGTAATGGAAATGCATCTACTGAAAGGTTCTTTGAGGACCCAAACATGGTTCTTCTATGGTACTGTATCACAGCAAAACCCCCTTTTCTGAACCTTTATTTTTAAAGAGTATACCTTATATATAATATCGGTGCAATATATAATTTGACGCTAGTGAAAACTAAAATATCCTTGTGCTCATTTCCTGCTATTTTCAAATTTAATTTACCTTTGCCAACATCTTAAGTTAATATTTAAAAAGCAATAATAATTTAATAATAATTAAAATGCAAATCTTAAAATTAATATTTATTTTAAACTATACTTTATAATTTTCTCATGCCTAGAAATATAAAAAAACTCCATTGAGTTTAGTTTTACCGTATTATATATTATGCCACAACATTTTTATAGCATTTAAAATAAGCCAAAGCCATTCCTCGACAACATTTAACATCTTTATTATTTATTTAATTAATTATTTTGCAAAATTACAGTATTAATGATAAAGGCTTTATCAATGATCAATGCACATTATTTTTTCATAGCCTTTTGTAGTAGCCTTTCATGAAAAACATTAATACTGGTAAGGAGGGTTATTGTTACTCACATGAGATCACAGCAATTAGCAAATAACAATGATACAATCAATTCTCATTGCCAAAATTCATCCCACCCTCCATTTTCTCATTTGAGAATCTATTTCACTCGGATATATTACAACAGGGAAGAAAAGACAAATCGCAACTTCCATTTTATGCTGACTTTAATAATCAAGCAAGAATGATTGTAAACGATTTTGCGAACTTGTTGACTTGATAATTTCATTGGAAATGCACCACCTCAAATTTGCTTGAATAATCCATATGCATCTTTTCAGGTGATTTTCTGGACTTGTTGCATTGCGCTATGCCATACGTCACTGAACAAACCGATCAGACAATGAGTTGCCTACGCAATCGGGTATCAATTGGTCCTTGGCAGGAATAAACAAGCCAAATGCCAGCCACTTGTTGGAGCCGGTTGCCACGGCAACAGTCATGTTTGTATTGATTTATTGCTCTGCCCATTGTCTGCCAAAGTACTACAAGGACTGGCCAGCTCTGAGGGCATGAAACATTAATCTTATCATGCATTTTAACTTATGGATTTGCGAAATGGTGAAGTCAAATCCTTACGATAGCCCGTCTGGAGGCAGAAGTGTCAAACGTGTTTTGCATGCGCTATTTGTCAAGTGATGTACTCGCCGAATTCTCTTGACATTTACAATAGGATTAGCTTCTTGGGGGACTTTAGATGCTCTGCTTTTCATTTGCCACAGCAGAAAAAATGAACGCTGAGCAAGGCGCATTTTTCCCTTAGCATGCTGCTGGACATCCACGGGGACAGACGAGCTCTCAAAGACAGCATTTACAACAGCTGGATCTGACCTGGGACAACTATTAGAACAAATAACCAAACCCACTTTCCATATATAAAAGACCCACAGGACCTTGAAATGGTAGATGGTGAAGTGGAGATGTCACCCTATAAGCAATCCTTCTTAAGCAGTGATGGAGATTTTATCAAGTGATTTAATCATGCTCCACCCCTCAGTCGTCATCTTGAGCCCAGAAAGCAGCCGAAGAGCCTAGAAAGGGCCTAAGTGGCTGTTGAAGGCTCATTCTCACCTATCCAGAGACACTGCAGCACGGTTTGGTATTTTTACTAAGCAGAGAGAATTGTGTCAGGTCTCCCCAGACAAAGACTGGCACACTGTATACACAGGAAACAAATTATTTACCGTATTGGCCCGAATATAAGACAACCCTGATTATAAGACGACCCCCCTTTTTCCAGATGTACCTTTTGGAAAAAGGCTTTTTAAAAACCAAATCTTGTTTTTTCTCAGTAAAACACATTTGGTCTTCAATTATTTTCATATTGCATATTTTTCCCATTTTAATTTTTGTTTTGAAAGTATGGTAAAAACTGGTAAAATGTACCAACAATCACATTTAAAAAATATACACTTCTTGATATACCATTAAAAAAAAAACAAAAAAAAAAGTTACTGCTAAATGGTACAATAAGCTCTTCTGCTGTCAGTAAGGACATTGATAAAAGGTAAGCGCCTGTAATCTTATCAGCCATAATTACATTCACAAAACTATTTTTGTATAATAGATATTATATAAAATTATATTAAAAGCGCAACCTTTATTATATTTACAACAAGGGAAGCACAAATATAACATTTCTGCCTTATATAGCCTACCTATAAGTCAATAATTATTTTCATGTTATGGCTGATAACCAGTAAATAGCCAATAGCAACATTAAATCAAATCAAATAAAAAAAAATTAAAAGAGTCAAATGAAATTAAATTGAATAAACATGAAATGAAATATTAAATGAAATAAAAATGACAAAATGAAAAATTAAATTAAACCAGTAACTGATATGGTGATACAAGACTGATATATGCATCCCTGTTATCTTTTAATATAACTAGAACTATTTGTTCTATAATGTCCCCTCCTACATTAAACAGTTTTAATGGCTTTACTATCTTTCTATGGCATAGAGCAACATGGCGAACTTGAAACACACACTACCATATTGTGGCTAGCTTCTATTTACAGAATCATCCAATCCTCTTTTCTGGTCAGAGGGCAGCATAGAGCCCGGCTAATCCAGGAGAAACTCAAGGACTGCTGGGAGCTGAACGCCTTCAGTACTCTATATCAGCAGAGTCAGTACCAGACATAATCTGCTGACTTTATAGGCCTACACATTTCAGCACTGATGTTAGAGGAAAAATATGTAAACAGGATTTAGATAAAGAATGAAATGACAGATGAAATTAGTTAAATGACAAACAATTTATCTTTAGCTGCACTATGTAATAAGAAACTTTGTGAGAGAGTGCTTAAATTCTGTGGAAATCAGGGTGAAGATTCCATGCGGGTGTTCACTCACATCACTAACACACAGCTTTAAAAACACAGGGAGCGGGTGAACGGGAAATTCCTGAAGTGACAGCTTCGGCCTCGTTAAGGAATTCTCCATTATTCCAAAACTTACAGACACTAGACATGACCGCACTACCAAAAACGGCATGGCAGGGAGATCCTTTCTTGGCATGTATTGAATGCCGCTTGCAGAGGGAAAGCTTTTGTTGTTTCTCTGCGTGACTGTTTAGTTATGCGCTCATGTGTCTGGACCTCATGTCAGAGGCCTCTGAGGAAGACAGGCTGCAACTGAGTTTCCCGTGTAATACCCTGCCAGGAGGCCTGTCAAACAACCAACATGATGTCTGCAGGTAAGAGGAGAGGTGGCCTGCTCGGACAGATGAGGGAGAGAGCGAGAGGCAGGCTGCGAAAAGCAATGACATGCTCTGGCAGTCCTGGGAGGTCACCGGAATGATGGAATACATTTACATAGCAGAGACTCTCTGCCCTAGGAAAGAGAGGAAGACTGAAGGAGAGAGAGGAGGAGGGAAGGGATAGGAAGAAGAGAAGCAGTGTTTCCTCTCCCGCTATTGAAGTAATTCAGTTTGTGAGCTTCAAGTCTGAATTGAATGCGATGAAATAAAAAGACTGAATACTGTGAAAGAATACGAAAATAATAAACAAAGAACACATCTTGCTATTGCGCTATGTTTGCTAGCTGCATGCAAAAATGAACACATGCCAACATTGTAGTCTGATTCACACACAAAAAAGGCTCCGAGCTAATTCATTTAGGAATAGTTAAGTTTATTATTGACTCACCCTCATCTTTTTCCAAACTCTTAGGGGCTGTTAACAGAGTTCTTTTTTCCCATTCCACTACGCTAATTTCCATAGTTTTTTAGATGTGCACTAAACGGATGTGTTTGACTGTCTTTTGCAGTGTCTTGCACATGACACGGCATTCTAAAAATGCAGCGCTCATTTTACTGCTAAAAAAAAAAAAAAAAAAAAAAAAAAAAAAAAAAGAGAGAGAAAAAAAAAACACCACACATCGAGGCCTTGTGTTTTTCCATTCTACTGCCAGCATAAAGTTTTTCTAAGAAAAGATGCAGGTAACACTTTATTTTAAGGTCCAATTCTCGCTACTAACAAACGATTAACTACGACTTTTGCCTAAATTGACTACTAATTTGCTGCTTATTAATAGTTAGTAAGGTAGTTGTTAAGTTTAGGTATTGGGTTGTAGAATATGGTCATGCAGAATATGTGCTTTAAGTACTATGTTATTAATAGATATTGATGCCAATAAGCAACTAGCTAATAGTGAGAATTGGTCCCTATACTAAAGTGTTAGCAAAATGAATTCTGTGTGAATGGCTTCTTATGCAGTCATTTTGAAATTGTCACAAAGCTCAAAAAGGCTAGATGTGAGGAACAGACTGAAATGTAAAAGGAGGAGTCAAACAAAATTGAGAATTCTCATTTCCTCACCCTAATGTCGTTGTTTCACAAAAGAAAGGTTTGGAACGATATGCAGCCGAGTAAATGGCCATTTTTATTTTTAAGGGAACTCTCTGATAAACCTCCACAGCGGCCCTCAAATCAAATATGGTGCCAGTTATCAGTTAAAATCATTCTAGTAAATTTTCAGGGTCCACTCCCTGCAACACAACTCAACAGAAAACACTGTGGAACAGACTGTGCTGTTATGATGTTAACAGCCAGACAAAGATGAAGATTAACAGAGACAGAGACAGAGGTAAAAAGCAAGTGTCATCAGTCGATCAGGGGTCACATCTGCAGGCATGGTGGTTTTCTGACGGCTTGGAGGGGCCAGACTAAATAGCTTTTTAAAGACAGTGAATATTGATGGCAAATGCGTAGGAGAAGATGGGGGAAGAGGGGGAAGGGGAGGGGGCATGAAGGTTATTGACATCCAGCACTGCTAATTGAACCTTGGTTGGTGATAAGGGAGCTGGAATGGCAAGACCGTTAAAAAGGCCTCCGGGGAGGCAGGGCATAACTGGGTTAATGGGCATCAAATCTGATGTGGCCTTCAGTGCCAGGTGGGTTAATGCACCAAACACACCTGCCATCTCTAATCATCTACATTAAGCATGCAACACCGATAGCGCATTCACATTCTATGCTACAATTCACAGATTACAGGGTTCCCACACCTTTGACCTAAGAATTTGCATGACATTTCCATGACCTTTCTAATCGCTTTCGATATCTGATAAGAATTCTAAACTCGTTTTACAGATATTGCACTCACAAATTTCTAGCTAGTTAAATATTGGAACTTGAGCATAACAAGAAAATGTATATCTACTAATGAAATATTTTATGATCAGATAATAAGCAGATAAATAAATAATGATAAATAAAAACAAAAACTGAAAAATGATCTAAAAAATAAACAAAGACAATTTATTTATTTATTTACAGTGCAACTGTACTTTTGCCACTCACAGATATGCAACTGGATAATTTTTCTCAATAAATAAATGTCAAAGAAAATATTGTCTCATTTGTTTGGGTTGTCTGTCTACTTTCAGGACTTTGATTATGTTGAGTCATATTTATGCAGAAATATAGAAAATTCTAAAGGGTTCACAAACTTTCAAGCAGCACTGTATATTATATTATATACACACACACTAGTGCGGTGTTCAAAATATCGATACGACGATGTATCGTCACAGAGATTTGACGATACGAGTATCGATACAGCTGGCCCTTTATCGATATTGTGGCACGTGTGCAGCAGTGGACCGTGCTTAATGTGTTTAAAATTTTACAACGTTTAAAATGGAGTAGAAAAGTGTGAGGTTTCTAAGAAAGAATGAATAGAGCATATATAGGCTACAACAAGGTTTAATCTGGCCGCAGAGGAACACAACTGGGTCGCCTGATATAAGAGACGTAATCCCCGAAACAGAGCTTCACACTTGCGCAATACGGAAATATCTGCCAAGTGTGCTACTTATATTTGTCAACCTGGCAACCCTGTGCACGTGTGCCCTCTCTCCACTGTGGATAAATGCGCTTGCTTTCTGAAAACAGTGGTTAGCTTGCAGTTTAACGATCTCCACTTCAATATTCTATTCTCAGAAAAGTGTAATTCATCAGCTGTTCATTTACGACACCGAGAAAGAGAGAGAGGCTGTGCATGTATGAATTACCACCGTTTTGCAGCGTTTCTCTATTAACAGTAAAGCTGTGGCTTTAATTCCTTTAGAAACAATGATGCTACAAGCTCCTTATTGAGAAAGATAATGTAGCTCTAGAGCGATTAAGCTATTTAGTTGATAAAACTGCGGGGAAGCGCTAAAAAGTTTGTTCCTGAATGTCTGAGTGCGACCGCAGCGTGATCTGTGTGTGTTACTGAACTTAACATCAAACTGCTTCGGTTTCACACAAATGCTGGCACAGACGTGCATGTTCGGCTAGAGTCGCTTTGAACTCGTGCATCTTCGGAAGCGGAGCTGCGCAGAAAGTTACAAAAAAAAAAAAGTCGTGCACCCCGCCACGCAAAACGACGTTGTGCACACTCAAAGCGAACTTCCGCCAACACCGCGATGACGTCATATTTGCTGCGCTCACCTAAGCGAACTTGCGGACACATAGAGTATAAATCAGCCTTGAGAGTGTGTGCGTTAGATACAGTTAAGACAGCGCATTAGTTTAGAACTCTTCTAATTTTTTTT
>NW_015505184.1:4628095-4640212 GCF_001515645.1 Sinocyclocheilus grahami
AAAAAAAAAAAGTCGTGCACCCCGCCACGCAAAACGACGTTGTGCACACTCAAAGCGAACTTCCGCCAACACCGCGATGACGTCATATTTGCTGCGCTCACCTAAGCGAACTTGCGGACACATAGAGTATAAATCAGCCTTGAGAGTGTGTGCGTTAGATACAGTTAAGACAGCGCATTAGTTTAGAACTCTTCTAATTTTTTTTTTATCGTAGAGAGTGTTAATTTGTGCAATGATAACCTACCAGCAATGTAAATGATTTTTTTAAATATATTACAATGAGTACATTACAATGTAAATTTGTTAGAACAAGTACAATTATTATTTATGGGCTTAAAAACAAGATGCAAACAATCAGAATATTGTATCTGGTTGGGAGTGCACAATGTAAACATGAAACATATGCCATTACCTATATTGTACTGTGGTACAGTTATGGAGGCCCTTCATAATGCAGAGGTCAACTGCCTGCTCTGTCAATAGTTAGAAATGGCACTATAGTAAGCAGTGTTTAATAAACAGCCATTTTTCTAAATTCTGCTGAGGTGAAATTCAGTGCAGCCCTGTATCGTGATGCGTATCGTATCGTGACTTTGCTGGTGATACACAGCCCTAACACACACACACAAAATAGTTTTTTTACCAATGTATTATTTCTCAGTTTGCCATGACTGTGAGAAACACTAAAGAGAGAAGTTTGTCTTGTCTGAGTTTCAGCACTAAGTTTAAGTATTTCCTCAGCAACCAGCACAGATCAGCTCTAGGCATGACAAAGCGATATCGTCCTCTTTTGGAAGGCCAAACAAAGTAGTTTCACTTTCACAACAAAGCACACAGCGCCTTCACGACATGGCGGTAGCAGCAACAATACTACAGCGAGAATAAAAGTTATGCCTTCTTTCTTTGCGTGAACATTTGGGCAGCGTTATGCAAATCTTCCCACACAGTGAGGTAGATATGGGGGCGTGTTAGAACGAGCCGTTTTAGGTAGGCGTGGCTGACTCTTAACTTTTATAAAGAATATCTCTTTGGATTTGAGACTTTAGTCTTTGCAACTTTACAGATCTTCTTTATGCACTAAGAGCTTGTAACACTTCAAAGAGAAAGGAAAAATTTCAAATCGCATCATCACCCCTTTAATCTATTTTTAAAAAAAACACACACATCAAAATTTCAAAACACTAACAGTTTCCTACCACCATTCCCACACTCCCAGATCCTTGAGCCCGGCCATGAATACTGCGATTCAAAAGCAGTGTGTTCTAATGTGCAACAGAAAGCTCTTCTCCACAACAGTGGCTGCCGACTCTCACAAGTTCCTGAACACACAATGCCCATTAAAAAGCTTGGATTTACTGTACATCTCAGTCATGAGACGTCATTAATCACACTTTACAAAGCCCTGCATACAGCACTACAGAAGCCTGCCTGTGTTTAACTCATTATCCAATTCAGCCGAGCCGTGACTTACAGTCGCCAGCCTGACCCGACCTTGGCCAGAAAAGAAGCGCCTACTGTCTTTCACACAGAACCGGGATCAGATTTGTGGTTTTCATTATGCTTGAGTGTAGAATCTAGAGAGAAAAATCTAATCTAATCAAGATCAGAACAAAACGACCTTTTATACTCACAACAGCATTCTGGATGTTTGACCTACAAGGACGAAGGGCTGATAATTCATAATCTTAATGAGTGTAACGAAGGCGAGAGTCAGTCCTGATGCATTTTTAATGTAAATCCATTTGACCTGCATTAGCGTTATGATGAAGAGCGCATGATCTGAGGCTTAAAATTGCAATTTATTAAAGTCACCATAGTGTCGTGGAGAGACAGTGATGCCAGGAAGAAGGTTGTTACTCTGCTTTGCTATGCGAGAAAGCAGCGTGAGGTTTGCTCCCATCTGGCCTCGGGGAAAAAAAGAAAAAAAAAAAAGGAGCGGGAAACTTCACTTTGAAGTCTTGTACCCTTCTACGCAGAACGAATACAGAAGCTCTGATGGCGGATAACGTTAAGTGTTCTTCCCTGGTCACGACTCAGCTCACGTCATAATGCTTAGCTTGTTTTCAGCGGAACGGTACATGCAAACGCATGCACTCAAACAAACACACTTATGCATAATGAGATTATGCTGGGAAAGCATATCGATTGCTATGATGATGTGTTTCCGTTACATTTTTGTCAGGATTTTTCTTACAATCTTAAATAGATACAACAAAACCGTGCTAAGACATGACAGCTGAGTCCAGCTACATAAACTACATCAGAGAACAGTTAGGTTTTTTTTTTACTTCATAACTGGCTGAGTATGTTAATATAATATAATTACATATAATTACATACTATGACCTGTTATGATACTGTGCCAAAGAAACATTTTCTGCTTGCATGTAGACATGGGCCGATTATCGGTTTCAAGGTATACCGCGATTTGAAAATATCACGATTTCAAAACGCTAATATTTTCTGTTATACCGTTCCTGCGGTATGCGCTGTTTTTCATGTCTCCTCAAAGACTGAAAGTGTAGGAATCCCTCAGGTTGAGTGCAGTGTAGAGAGTAACACGAGTCTCCTCCTCCTGTTGGTGCGAGCGAGCGGTCAGTCACGTGTGTACTGTGTAGGATGGCCGAACTAAGAAGCTTCCCCTGGAACTTACGCGATCGGCAACAAGCCGTTTTTTGTCTTATTGCAAGCAACTCGTCTCTGTTCTGGACTTGCACAAACTGCGTTGCAATGCAATGGTTTTCCAAAATGTAATTTATGTGAAAATATGAAGTCTGTAAACGCCCGTTAACACAGGCCAGAGACGCTGAAGACGGAAGCACAGAGGAAAAATACTGTAGCAGGCAGATTACTCACGGTTCATGATTCACAAACTATTGGAAGAACATCCTCAATATTGATTTGGAGGTTTATATAAACGTGTTTCTGAGGGGAACTGACTGTCTTCAGAAAAGTTTACGTGGTATTTTCTTTTCATCTCGTCTCTGTATAGTTCATATTAAAGCAGTGTTTCAGCACAGCTGCTTTGTTTACAGCGGTAACCAAGGAAACTATGTATGTGCTGTTCCAGAAGCGCCTCCTGCTGTCAGAGAGTGAATATGCGTCTCATTCAGAGCTTCTGCTGTTTGCTTCGTTCAGGCATGCAAGTATAATTTCACAAAGCTAGTCAGCACATTCTTTGCTTCAAATTGGGTTATTATTAAATCAAATTATGTATATGAAATTATATAACTAAAATTAAAATCTGTAATTACAGATTTAGGTTAAATAAAGATGTCAGTCTTTATTTTTTCTTCTTTTTAGGAAACAAATCAAAGAAAAATAAGCAAATTCTACTGTTCCTAATATTCTGTATGTAAAACAAAATATAGTGTGTTCAGCGGAAAAAAAAGTTTTTTTTTTTACCCAGTCATTTAAAAATAAGACATTTTAGAGCTGTAACGACAATACTGTGATACTGTGAAACCGTGATATTTTTGCCTAAGGTTATCCTACCATCAAAATCTCATACCAGCCCATGCCTACTTGCATGTATTAAACCAGTGGTTCTCAACCAGGAGGCCAGGACCCACTAGGGGGCCTCAAGAGGACTTAAAATTATTTAGAACAAGAAATAAAAACAAGTATTAAAATTTAAAAACTTTTTTTTTTTGAAGAACCTGGGTTTATATGGTCTTAAATGTGGATATATATTTGAAAAGGGTGATTTCTACACACAATATATTTGAAAAGGGTGATTTCTATGCACAAAAGGCATGTAAATGAATAAAATCTTAAAAAGCCATGGTAATTTATAATTACATGCATTTTCCTAGTTATACCAATATGAGGTAGAAATTTTTAATAAAAACCTTTTTAAAAATCCTTCTCCTAAATCAACCAGTAAATTAAAGTCATGGGTCTTTGAAATAAAGCCAAAACGATTGAGAACCACTGGATTAAACAATATTGGATTAGAAATGCAAAATAGGACAAGGTCATGTGACAACACAGTATCATCCTTCTGTTTGGAAATGTCTCCAATGCATACCGTTCCACACGTTTAAAAACAATAAGCATACAATGTGAATACTATGATCATAAACTATTGTACAATCAGTGGCAAATAAAAACACTCAATTTTATATTCAATATTGTGAAGCAGAACTTTGAATCAGTTAATGTGTATAGTGGCTGGGCTACTCGGTGTGAATAGAAAACAAGCGCAACGGGTAACAAAAAATTATGTTGATTATGGTTGCAATTGGCTATGACAAAAATAAAGACACTGAAAGTTCTCATAATATTGTTATATATAATGACATTTTGAGCACTTCTGTAATGAGGGAGAACTGTATTGACGTGGGTGACTTTTCCGCTGACGTAAATTTGGTGGGTTTTCTGTTTAATGATCAGTCAGCAGCATATGATTTGCACTTCCTGCAAACGAGAGCAGTCTGGTTCATGAGCATTTGACAATAATGAATTCATCACTACTGGAAAAACCAAGTCCCACAGACACGTCTGTGTCTTTCAAGTTAACCCTCTGGGGTCTGAGGGTGGTTTGGGCCCTGGAGAAGTTTTGACATGTCCTGACATTTGTGCTTTTTTCAGTTGCTAATAAACATTTTAATGACTAAGTTTAGTAGCACCATAATCAGCACAAACTGGGCTACAATAATATGTGAGCAGCATGTATGTATGTGATTGTGTTTTTGAGAAAACAACGTTTATGCGTGCTTAGTGAAAAACTAAAATTTTAAAGTCACTGAAATAAGGCCATAAAACACATACAGAACATTTGTTCACAGGACTATTGAGAACAGATCTTGAAGTCTAGAATTTTTTCATCAGAATGATGTGTCACTCTTCACTGAAGCACAGATTCCAGTCACAATCCAGCAACTTTTAATAAGAACACAGATCTCCAGTTCAGATACAGCACTGCACTGAAGAGACAGGAAGTCCCCATGTCTTTGTGATACATACAGGGCTTTTAAGTGCACAGTCATGGGTGCAAAGCATCCACTGTTTAGTAAATCACATGAAGTATCAAGGTTCTTCCTTTGAGCTGTCAGCCAAAAGTAAAAATCAGAAAAACTCATGCCATATTCAGTATTTCTGAAAAGTCTTTAAAAGGAAAAAGCAAAGTCAGCATATAAAGTGATCCACTGCATCATAAAGACAAAATAAAGAGAGCTGAGACACTCATTGAGAAACTCAGACTTTCACCAGACTGTTCCTCAAGGTGGAAGTGGTAACAGTCAGCTGTTTCTGGTCTGGTCTGGCCTGTGGCTTTGCTTTGTAAATTAACTATTATGCTGCATGAGATAAAGAGAAGTGGTGAATATGTAAAAAGTATGGACAGGAATGAGAAAGAAAAGAGATTAAACAAAGCAAAACAAAAACAAAAAATTTTTTTTACTTAAAATTAAATCAAATGTTATTTAGCTACAGTAGCTGAAACGTTCGTTCAAAATAAGTTGGGAAAAAAAACGAATCTTCTGAGGCCCCGTCTACACGGAGATGCGTTTAGCTGTATTCGCATCAATTTTGTATCGTATAGGCGTTTCGTCCACACGGATTTTGGGAGAGTGAAACCGATAATTTTTGAAACCAGGTCCCAGAGTGGATAAATCTGAAAATGCCGCCCTTGCGTTTTCGTGTGGACAGCGAAAATGCTAGTCCAAGTCGTCTTCTCCGTTTTTAGTGTATCTCTGTGGCAGAATTACAGCGCCACATACTGGTCTGGCATGTATACTACATCGTTTTGTGATGGTTTTGTGGCATTGTGTGGACGCTGATATTTCTTGAGATGAGGAAGAAAAAAAGAGATTGGATAGGGAAAGCTCTGGATTCGTGTGGACGTAGCCGGAGACAAACAACAAGAAGAATCACTGGCAGACACATCTCTTCATAAACTGCTTTAACATGGTTAACATGCAGGAGAAGAAATGTGCTGGACTGGTGCAATACCAACTACTTGAGCAACTACAAACCTCATGTGACATTTTAAAACAAAACAAAACCTCATGTGACATTTTAAAACAAAACAAACCCATGTGATGAACACTCATTGCAGTCACCAAGGCGGCAAATGTTTCCTCTCCTCTGACTGGCGAAGTCTGTCCTTGTCCTTATCTGTTCTCTAGTTTTTCACGCACACACACACACACACACACCAAACAATCTCCTAAATATTTGATTAGCCTCCTCAGCTTTGTTTTGAAAAGTAAAAGTGCCATGTCATGAACAGCAGGAATTCTTTCACACTGCATTTACAGCAATGTTGAGGAGCAACCAAATAAAACTGGCATTCTCAAAATACTAATTGTACTTTTTCCAGTAGCAATGTAATGTTAAAAAGTATCATTACTGTTAACTAAAACTATTAAAAAGGTTTTACTTCGCTGGGGGGATGGTACATATGTATGTGGATGCATGTACAAATATATAATTTAATTTTAATAATTTATGCAGTTAGCAGACACTTTTATCCAAAGCGACTTACTATTATTATTCAGGCTATACATTTTTTACCAGCATGTGTGTTCCCTGGAAATCGAACCCACGACCTTTTGCTCTGCTAACGCAATGCTCTACCACTGAGCCACAGGAGCAAGTATATGTGCATATATGCATATGTATATACACGTGAGATTATTTATATTTGTGTATGTGTGTTGATATGGATGTGTAAGTATACAACTGTACACACTGTAGCATATGTTTGATATGTATATGTTAAATGTATGATTTCTCTCATCCCTTCCTGTTAAAATTGTTCTATATTTATTGTTAACCTTGTAAATTAAAACTAATTAAAAACTAAATGTAAAAAAAAAAAAAAAGTTTTACTATTTGAAATTAAGCTGGAATAAAATTAAATATACATTTTAGATGGAAAAAAAAATGGAATGCTGCTTTGGCATTTAATTGAAATAAGTTTAAGAAAATTACTAACTCTGAATAAAGCCCAATAGAAATAAAAAACTGATAATTTACATAATACTACATAAATGATACTAGAATAGCACTGATGTCAAAGTTTTGTGTCACATTGTTGGTCTATTGAAGCTTCAGTATAAGCAAACTGAACATGAAGAACCAACTCATTCTAGTGTATCATTTGAATGATTCATGTAAAAAAATCCCTTTTAAAAATTGATTCACAATGAATACCTGGCCATTAGTTAAGGCTGTGACAACAGTATGTTTTTACTCTATTATTTAAATGTTATATAACAGTCAGCTTTATAAATTAGAATACACTGTATATTTAGCTTTTGGGTCGTATTTTAGTATCAATATAATGGTTCAAGTTTAACATTGTTATGGTTATTGAAATTCATTGTTCAGACATTCAGTAATTCAAAATTGTTTTATGCAAAAAAAATAACTGATTGAATAATAAAATATTTAATTGCATAATTCCACTGTTGAACCCTTCAAAAGCCTTTTTTGAACCCTTCAAAAAACACCTACGTTTTTCTCCTCAATCCACATTTCCAAATCAGCAGCTGAAGCCGGCCGATCATGACGGATATGGATAAAATATTAATTTTTAATCTGCCCCTAATCTTCCGGGTGATATGCGATCTTGCTTTTTAAATAATAATAAAGCATGCTGGGGGAGCAGGTGGTACATGCTGCCATAAGGAAGATGAATACATGCATTCTATATTCCATAAGGCTGCTGCCTAATTCCTGGACAACAATGCATTAGTTTGCCATTACCTGTCAATTAAAATACCACTCATGAGTTATTGGCACCAATAAGGAAATATAAGCTATTTTCATCTGAATTTTTTTTTTCTTCATTCAAGACTAGGAAATGTTTTTCCATAATAGTCGGAGAAGGGAACTCACAAGCCAACAATATGCACTGCCTCATGCCCGAGCACTTAGAACATTGCGGGCAAATGCCAGGATGCACGCCATCTGTCATTTAGGGACCTGTTGGTGAGGGGTAGAGGAGCTCAGGCTGTTTAAAACTACTTCTTCCGCTTCCAGTCATGCATTTCCATGAATGGGCAAATAGCAGAGCACAACAGAGATAGCGAACTGCTTTAATTACTGTAGCAGTGGGGCAATCGGCAGCTTAATCACCCCTCATCACAAGCCTGCCTCGAACACCACGGACGCCTCATTTGCCTTGGGCCCCCCAGAGAGCTGCCTCCAACAAATTCTAGATAGACAAGCAGCAAAACGAACATTCTTCCTCCACCTCCTCTACGGTTACTCCATGTTTTCGACATTCGCCACCGCCTCGCCGTGTTATCGTGGCATGAATTATGTAAAGAGTAAGAATTGTAATTAACAAGGCATCTCCGCATGAGCTCATCATTCACTAGCTGAATTTTAGCAACAGGCAACATACACAAGCAAATAAATGTGTGTTATAGAGCCTAACCTCAGCACTGAAAAGCCCCATGAAATATTCAACGGGCTCTGAAAAAGGGCTTTAAATTATTCAGATTTAACTATCTTTTCTATCTTTGGAACTTTTAGCGATTCTACATCGCTATATATAAACGTAATAGAATGTTTAACCGAATGAGAACAAAGTCAGAGAAAGAAAAAGATGAATACGCATTAGAACGACAGATGTTCTGCTTCTGAGAGTTGTGGAATAAAGGAAATTAACTTACAAAGAGGAGGACCGAATGAGAACGAGATTAAATGTGTTTTTTTGAAGTGCAAGATTGATGGTTGTAGGCCAGAGCTAATAAATCTAACTGCAAATTGTGTCCCCCATGATGATACAATGAGCCTGTGTGGTCTAATAGTGAGACATCTTTCTAGACAAAGAGAAAGATGGGAAAAGGAAATCCACCTAGAAGCGCTTTCAGACAAATTTTAGAAAAATCAATAGGTCAGGCCTTTTAAACTGTAGTCTTTGAAAACTTTTTACATACACTAATAGGCGGAGTGTGTGTAAGGCTGGGGCTTAGCCTTCCCCTGGCCACGGGGACTTGCCACTAAATTGGACAAAAATGCCCCTGCACAAACAAATTAAATCTATTACGTCTTTTGCTAACAAAGTGAATATGAATAGACAGTGTCGATTGCACCATTAAATTAAGATCTGCTCTTGTTGCACCATATTTCATTTTAGGCGTTTTTACAGTGTTGCGCATTTTAACCAATCACACACAATTCTGTTGAGCTTAGGAATGCAACGGCCAATCAGAGGCGTTCAGATGGGTCATCGTTCAAACTCATCAGTTTTGTTGAGTGCACGCGCGTTTGCTGACTGAATTCCAGACTCTTGTGAATTCGCTCATCATAAAGCGCAGATGTACATACAATGTAAGAAAGAGATTCATTTCACAGTGTATACAGCTTAAGTGATAATAATGATAGTTTTTTTAATTTTTTTTTTTTATAAGAGTGCTTAAACTCGCGATAGATCAATGTTAGTGATAAATTTCTATATAGAATGTATTTGCTGTTTGAATAACCGTGGAAGGGAAACGTTATATAATTATCAATTTCTAAAGTTTTTATTAAATTGTAATCACATTAAATACAAATTCAGTCCCATTAAACTTTTTTTTTGCCTACATGACACCCATGTATAGTTCTTGCCTAAAAAGACGGGTTTATGATGTTTAATACATTTGGCTGCTTTTAGCCTTACCCTGGATTTGGTACACCCTCCGCCTATGCATACACTACCAGTCAGGAGCTCATATCTATTCATATTTTATTATCCAGTCCCTCCAGGATTTCGCGGGAATTTTTTATTTATTTTTGCAGCCTAAAATGACTGATTTTGCTGCAGCTTTTCTCAATTTGTGGTGATATTTGCAGCATTTCTTATGGTTTAGCAGTGAAAATATACAATACTTCTAACATTATGACTTTTCTGACTTCAAGAACCATTGTAGGACTCCAAACTAACATTTGAGGACACCAGCACCAGTGCCATTAAGTTCTACAGAAGGGTCACCAGCACCTGACAGTAAAGCGCTCACCCTAATAGCACATGTACATCTTGGAGATGTCTATTTGATGTCTACATTTACATATGCAATGTTTTTTTGTTTTTTTTAGGAGTTTTTGCTCATCTGCAATACGTCTCCAAGACTTTTCCTGTCAGATGTCAAATAGAGATTTATTAGAATGCATGTAAAACTGCTTCTGAAACGTTTATCAAATTACACAGCAGATGTTTCCCAGATCTTTAGCAGACGTCTTACAGATGTACTTGTGCTGTCTGGGTAGCTGAGATGCAGATAAAATTAACTTTTATTACGGTCATTCACAATGTCTAAATCTAATTTAATAAATACAAAAATATATATATTAGGGAGTGGAAATGGCTAATAAGCCTATAAGTACTTCTCTGCAGCCATCTACTAGTGGTAATGTAATGTCTTTTTTTTATTTTTAAATATGTCTTTTCTTTCCTACATTTTGAATATGGGGGGGGCAACCTATGAAGGATGAACAAATAATGTCATCGCACTAAAAATAACTTTCAAATTCGGTAATGCTTACAGTTTTGAAGTGCTGGGAAACGTTGTGTGAAGCATTTAAAAACACTTGAAAACATAAGACCATTTCTGCCACAAGTTGTTCCTGTAGTTTTACTATGTTAAATCCATGGTGAATGGTGGTGATTTGTGTTTGTTGAACAATGTTTTTCCTGGTTTCCACATCAGTGGCGTTTGTTCTGATATCTGCAGCTTTAACATAATTCTGCGCCGAATTTGAATGCTTCTCACAAGATTTCACAGAGATGTTACTGATTCTGCGGCGAATTGTACTGCATCTGCCAGCGCTGTGTATAATGGTGTTGCGTGATCGAGATCAGCCCGCCCGCGGCTCTGGCCCGAGCAGATAAACGGTCTGCGCTGCGCAGCCCAAACGAGTAGCATGGATTTGTTCCGCTTTCAGTTGGTTTGTCCAATGTAGCTCTTGTAAATCGTTCATGATGAGAAAGCAAGACTGTTCATTCCATTTTTGGAACCTTTCTTTGACAATGCGCGTTGCGATGACATCACAGGACGCGTCTAAGCCCATGTAAGTGAACAATAGCCTATAAAATTACTTATATAATACATATATAATAGCAATGAGGCAATAATAATTAGTTCAAATAAAGCATCAAAAGCAAGAAATCATATGGTTTTATTGAACCAAACTGTTAAAATACAATGTATTATAAACAATAGAGCTAATGTACATTACGCATTACAACAAAGGCCTGCAGGGGGCGCCAACGGCCTGACGATTGTTTTTACACATTGCCGTGCGATCTAATACTTGTTTATTATTGACCAAGCACCATTTAATTCAAATGGCCAAATATTAAAGATTAAGTGGACATTTCTTTAGGACAGAAATGCTATAGCCACTGTAATTAAAAGAATATGTGGACATCAAAACATGTAAACTCAGAGTGAGAGTTTGAGCTTTTATTTTGAAACCGCGATGTATTCTCCTGAGTTTGCGTAGATTTATAAATGATTTACCTTACAAATCTGATGAAATGGCACACGTTGCGTTCCCAGATGAACGTTATAATAAACCCAAACTCACAACAACATGCAGAGATGGAGTTTGAGATGCTCCACACATGTACAGTGGTGTGAAAAGGTTTTTGCCCCCTTCCTGTTTTTTTTTATTTTTTGCATATTTGTCACACTTAAAAGATTCAGATCATCAAACAAATTTTTATATTACACAAAGATAATGCAAGTAAATACAAAATGCAGTTTTTAAATGATTATTTTAAGGGAAAAAAGCTGTCCAAACCTGCCTGGCCTTACGTGAAAAAGTAATTGCCCCCTAAATCGAATAACTGGTTATGCCACGCTTTGCAGCAATAACTGCAATCAAGTGTTTGCGATAACTGGTAATGAGTCTTTCACATCGCTGTGGAGGAATTTTGGCCCACTCTTCTTTGCAGAATTGTTTTAATTCAGCCACATTGGAGAGTTTTTTCAAGCATGAATGGACTGTTTAAGCATCTCAATCAGATTTAAGTCCGGACTTTGATTTGGCCACTCCAAAACCTTAATTTAGTTTTCTTGAGCTATTCAGAGGTGGACTTGCTGGTGTGTTTGGATAATTGTCCTGCTACATAACCCAAGTGCGCTTGAGCTTGAGGTCACAAACTGATGGCCG
>NW_015505184.1:4641045-4658143 GCF_001515645.1 Sinocyclocheilus grahami
GGCAACTCCTGGGAAGGTTCACCATTGTTCCAAGTTTTCTCAATTTGTGGATAATGGCTCTGACCATGGTTCGCTGGAGTCCCAAAGCCTTAGAAATGGCTTTATAATCCTTTCCAGACTGATACATGTCAACTGTTTTGATTCTCATCTGTTCTTGAATTTCTTTAGATCACGGCATGATGTGTTGCTCTTTAAGCATGCTTCACTTTGTCAGACAGGTTCTTCTTAAGTGATTTCTTGATTCAACAGGTCAGGCAGTAATCAGGCCTGGGTGTGGCTAGTGAAATTTAACTCAGCTTTCTAAAATAATGTGGTTAATTGCAGTTCTTTCATGATTTAACAAGAGCATGATTTAATTTTTCACACAGGGCCACGTAGGTTTGGACAGCTTTTTTCCCTTAATAAATGAAATTTAAACGGCATTTTGTATTTACTTGCATTATCTTTGTGTAATATTTAAATTTGTTTGATGATCTGAAACATTAAAGTGTGACAAACATGTAAAAAAATAAGACATGAGGAAGGGGGCCAACACTTTTTCACATTACTGTAAATGATAAGTTCCTGTGGAACTACTGTGAAAGGAGCCGTGACGCACGTGCTTAACCTACACTCATGTAAATAATTAAAGCACATACTGTATTAGAACTGCATCACATAATTATTTAATTAAATCGTAGCGTTTGTGAATTCCCAATTATGCTTAATTATGGTTTTTAAATGGGTTTAACATATCATGCAGCCTAGGGAAACAGTCTAATAATGTGTTTTATGGATTCTCGTCCGTGAAATACGCCACTTCCGGTATTTTGCCGGTTAGTTGACGCGAGCAAAATGAAGTTGAGGATTTTAAAAAAAATCGAATAGTCAAATAAAATCGACGAATCGCAACAGCCCTACTGTACTGTGCATATACACTGCCGTTCAAAAGTTTGGGATCAGCAAGATTTTTATTACTTTTTAAAGAAGTCTCTTCTGTTTATCAAGCCTGCATTTATTTGATCAAAAATACAGAAAAACATTAATATTGTGAAATATTATTACAATGTTCTATTTTAATATACTTTCAAATATAATTTATTTCTCTGATGCAAAGCTCAATTTTCAGCATCATTACTTTATATATATATATATATATATATATATACATACATATATATATATAAACTTCATTTATTTGTTTCATTTCTATATGTCCATAATTGGGAATTCACTATATATATATATATATATATATATATATATATATATATGGTATGAGAATATCCTATTAAAATCAATGTGATAAATGACTTGGATAAAAAGTAATCTAAAAGTAATAAAAAAATAGTCTGATTACATTACCTAAGATGCATAATGTAATGGATTACGTTACTATTTACAATTTTTGTCATGTAATTTGGAAACAGTAACAGACTACAATTATAAGTATTCTACCAAGCTCTGTCTATTATTAATCACTTCCACTTTTCACTAAACTAAACCAGTTTCATAAACCTACGAAACAAGTTTTTCAAACACATATAAACGATAAGATATAAAAATATAAATTGTACCTATAAATGAATTTCTATATTATATGTCCAATTTGTAAAATAAGCATTTAAGCACAATCATTCAGATCAAAATATTACATCATGAGAAACGTAATTGGGTAGTTGATCCATAATGTTTTTGTAAACAATTTTTTCAAAGTACAGATCAATTGATATGACCTCATAAAAGC
The DNA here is from genome assembly GCF_001515645.1 of Sinocyclocheilus grahami. Lineage (NCBI taxonomy): Eukaryota > Metazoa > Chordata > Actinopteri > Cypriniformes > Cyprinidae > Sinocyclocheilus > Sinocyclocheilus grahami. Next base: position 4,642,772 of record NW_015505184.1, read on the forward strand.
TGCATGCCTAACAATTATAAAACAACGAACAAAATGTTGTTTAAATGGCTTTAGACTGAGTACATCAAGTCCACACCCACAGGACATGTGAACCTCATTAAAGTGTTTAATGTCAGCCTCTCAAATGTTTTCATTTTGTTTCAATTTTGATTGGTAGTGTACAAGGACATCAAATGAAGGAAGGGGAGTTGGTGACATTTCTCATTCTCATGTTGCATGTATAATCATGCAAGTATGTGCAACCGTTATTACGGCACAGCAGAACACATTTTCCGTTATGGGTGCAGTTCTGGTCAAAAACATGATGGGAAAACACCTACTTGGTTTTTCTTCATACATCTCTTGGCACAAATGCCGTTCTTTGGGTGACTGAAAAGTCTCCAGTGGACCATCCGGCAAGGAGACTCATTTTGTTTCAAGAGAGGGACAAGTACAGACATGACAAACCACACCCCACCATCTGATGCATGTTAAACGTTTGAAATATGAAGAAATTAATATTGTTTTTCCTTATATTATATATTATAATATATAATATTAACAATATATTAATAGTTTTATTGATTGTTAAACAACCGGATATGGTTTAATCTTGTCATGATCGATCTGTGAAAATACAAAGAACATGGCATGCACATTTATGCATATTTAGCAGCATATTATGTCTCAAAAATGAGAAGGCAACATAGGGCATTACAACTAGAAACTGATGCAAATCTGGAGCATCATTATAACCAGAAAAGTGTGTAAAGTTCAAAAACATGCAAACAGACGCACTTTGAGACAACACATTTAAAAAAATTCACCATGTGAATGTTTACTTCATGCATGATTCATCATGAATCATACAAAAACAGTGCTGGTTTTAGATATATCAACTGTCGGCCAAGTCAAAATATCACTGCAAGTCTTAAAAAAATCATATGACTGCTTGTGCATTATGAGGGTGAGTGTAAGATGAGACAATGCTGATCTGATTGAAACTTGTACCATAGTGAAAACAAGCTTTGGAAGATTCATATTCACTGGCTGACAAACAGTAAATAGATGTTAATAGAGCATGGCGAGATCAAGTGACTTAAGGGCGACTTCCAAGGCAACCTACTGACGGCCTGTCAACAGATTTTTAATTAATTTTAACTAGGCTGCTGAACACAAAGCAGCCTATACAAGGAGGGGAAAAAAACAAATCGAGTTAGCTGCCAATTACAGGCCTGATTCACAATCAAACTCCGAAAGCATTCAATTAGTATTGCTTAAGCCTGTCAAGGTCATGAAACCTTGTAAGGTCAAGGTCAAATAAATCATTGCAAATAATTATTTAATTTTCACATTCACTGTAAGCCTACAACAAAACACTTTAAGAAGTCATTTAGTCATGCTGAAATTGGATTTATTCAATAAATTGTACAAGTAAGACTTATATTACAGAGGCCTGATTGAACAATAAGATTTTAATACTAAAATATTTACAAAGACATGGAAAATGCTAGTTTTATTCCATTTCTATATTTGCTTACAATTTTAATACGTGTACTCAAATAATCTTGCTTAGATAGAATAATGGTGACATCCCTAGTATTAAATGCATTAAATATAACATTCATCTATAAAAACTAGTTCTATAATAGTTTTAAACAATGTTGGATTACGTTTGTATTTTTCAAGTTCTGAATGTCCACTTGAATAATTGATTCATCAATCATCATCAATAATTGTTAGATATACTCAACTATTTTTTTAACCTTACTCTATTTTTTCTTAATTGTTGACTTTACCTGTTATGAATAATTCCATGAAACACTGTTTACTAGGGAAATAGCCATTTACTTGCTACATATCTTTATTTAAAAAGTTAAATATTACCATTAATAAGTTAAAGGTTGTTTTGGTATGCAAATTGCAATTGAAAAATGTGAAATCTCTCTAGCGGAAACAGAATATTCAAAGAGTATATATTGGTTTCTGTGTTTGGATAGACCGATCCAATTATTAAAAAAAAAAAAGATACAACATAAATTAGCATGCCGTCAGCAGTGTGGAATCAGGACCAACGTCTCCCAGTTACGTTTAAAGCAGGAGTCACCCTACAGACCCGAAACCAACCAAAACATACAAGCTCTGTGAGAATCTGAGCTGAGTCACCATCAGTAGCAATGACACAAATGATGTCTTATTCAACTGCTTTCTCAACTTTGAATGAGCCATAACAGAGCATAACACACCAACAGGGCAAAAGCGTTCCGTTCTGGTAATGTCGCTCCACCCAGGCTCATGCCTGCGGTGCCATTGAGCTCTGAAATGATTTCATCCTATGAGTCAATGCGACGTGATGTGGCTTATTTAAACTTCAACGGCATTATTCTGACCCGTTACAAAGGCTCTTACTATATGTGTGTGGTAAGGGGCATTTAAAACTGCATTACAATGGCCCAATAAAAAAAAAATTAAGTACAGGGAACAGTACTGGTTGGAATTCATAGACTGAAAATCATGATTTTCCTCTGCATAAGATTACACAAAAGCAACAACAAACACATTTAACATACAGGCATTTTCCTGACTTTCGCATATTGTGACAAATAAAGAAAAGAAACAAAGAGCATGAGAGGGATGAGTTGAGAGCTTTTCCACACAGGTCTTTAGAGCAGGTGTCTCTGCTCAGACAAGGTGTCTCTAATGCACAAGGAGACATTTAGACAGAGGTTTTTTTATTCAGCAGCGGAGCCAAAAATAGGTCAATGTTATCCAAAATAATTTGAGAGCACCAGGACTCTGCTTTCAGATGAGCCCCTGCAGTTACTGATGCACTTTCAGAAGTGGCCACATCCTGCCTCTTTCTATCCAATAGGGCTGAATGAAGAAAAAAAAGTGTTATTACTTCTGCAACAAAAGAAGTGCTGTTCCAAGCAGAGCTGAAAAAATTTTTGATGAAGAAAAAAACCAAAAGAACAACTAAACCTCAATTCTCCTTTGAGGGTCCTGTGTCAAATGAAGCCCTAAGAATGAGGCATAGTATCAGCAATGAACAAAAGAGTTCACATTAGGGTTGTGCGATATTGAAGAAAAATGTGATATGCGATACCTTGTTAAAAAATGCGATATTCGATATTGCTTAAAGTGTGTAAAATCAATTTAAATTATATTTTAAAATATTTTAAAATTAAAATTATAGAACCAATTTGTTTCAAATTCTTTCTTGGAAAAGAAAATCACTATAACTTCTGAAAGTGACCAGCAGTTTTTTAGCATTACTTAAAAAGTAATGTCACAAATCAGAAAATGAAATTTAAAGGGGTCATATGATGCGATTTCAAGTTTTCCTTTCTCTTTGGAGTGTTACAAGCTGATTGTGCATAGATAAGATCCCTGAAGTTGCAAAGACTAAAGTCTCAAAACCAAAGAGATATTCTTTATCAAAGTTAAGACTCTGCCACGCCCCCCTAAAACGGCTCGTTCTCTTGTGCATGCGCTTCAGGTGCGAGTCAGACAGCAAGACGAGACGGCAAAGAGTTGTTTTCTGCAACTTATTGCACAACTCTTTTTAACGTCAAGCAATTCTCTGCTATATGCGACAAACTAAAACTTTGACCTTTTGCAACATTTTGATTTAAGTAGCCTATTATTAAAATGATAATGATATGGCACGCCATTGCAATATGCATATTGCAATATTTACATTTGTGATATTTAGATAATTTCGATATATCGTGCAGCCCTAGTCCACATGTAAAAAAGATAAAGTAACTAAACCTATCCCATGCTAAGCAGCACACAATTCAGCCATATCAGTTCCTGTCTGACCAAACACATGAGCAAACAGCATATTTCTGATCTCAGATAAAGTATCGGAAGGGGAAAAGAGAGCTGGTTTCATTAAAAACTAAATGTGACGGTGGAATTGTGGAATGACCCACTTCTAAATCCAGCCTCAGCGTAGGAAAGGTGGTGACAGTCAGACCTCAGGGATCCGTCTGCGGATCTGTCTTTCCAGGAACTGGAAGAGCTGCCTCTCCATTATGAATGAGACGAGGAAAGGTGCTCACTGGAGGTTTGAAGTGTCTCGCCAGGCAGATCTTATCGACTGTCTGCCGGGACAGCTAAAACGACCATCCTTCACTTTCTTACAAAGCACACAATCTCAAAACAATGGGACAGTACAGTACAAGTTAGCAAGTTTTTGGAGCCCACAGAACATTTCAATGGCCCCGAGGCTGAACTAAAAGAATTCTGCTAGTTTTAAGCAACTAAATTTAAGTGTCAGAACCAGGGGTATCCAACCCTGCTCCTACTCGTTTCTGCGGATTTCAGTTCCAACCCTGCTCTAACACACCTATCTGTGATTCAACCTTGATTAACAGGTTCAGGTGTGTTCGCTTATGGTTGGAGCAAAATTCAGCAGGAACAGGGTTGGCTATACCCCTGATCTCAACATGCATTAAACTTTAAGATTTCTTTGGGGCAGGGGTAGCAAATCCTGCTCTTGACCGAATACCCTCTTGCAAACATCAGTTCCAAACTTACTCAAACAGTTGAGTTTGATTAGGGTCGGAGCTACAGTAAACTCTGCAGGATGGTAGACCTCTAGAAACTGGGTTGGCTATCCCTGATTTACAAAGTCCCATTTTCAACAAATAACTTTGACCTCGAAGTGAAATAAAAAGTTATTTTAAACAAACTTTGCATGAGCCCTTGTTTGTTTACTCCGTTCTTCTGCTCCCTCGGGGATATTCGATTCTGCTCCTAGAGGGCCACCATCTTACAGAGCATAGCTCTAGTCATAATTAAATGCACCTGAATGTGAAAGTTTTTAGGATTACTAGAAATTTACAGGCAGGTGCGCTGGAGATAAACGTTGCAAGATGTCGCCCATTCAAAAGCAGAGTTGGACACCCCTGCTCAAGAGCACCAGCTCAATGGGTAGTAAGTGAAGGTTCCATAAACAGGCCAGAATGCCTCTCACACTGGATCGGAACCATCATGCCATTCTTACTTCCGAACCCTGACTAGATGGGCTGATGCCGTACGAATACAAAGTAAAGGATATCAATGTCATCAACTGCAGCATTTGATTCCATCTCATCTGCAATAAACATAACCATGTAAATCATACAGGGATTATTACCATAGGGAATGATGGGGCAGACAGGTTCAGCTAAAGTGGATGAGGTGTGCTTAAGGTACACCAACACCAAGTTCCTCCACATACACCTGTGCACTCAGACCTGCTCTGTATGTCCGAGACGTGAAGGGCAAACTGGAATGACAGAGCAGAACCCCACTAAGAGACCAGAAAGAAGCCGAGCGGAAGAGATTAACCTCCCTGTCTGAGCACAGATCGTCTCGCTCCACAAATCTGAAACGTGTGTCTGTAGCTTCAAGGCAAAGAGAGACGCATGTGCATCAGACACTCTCTTATCACATTCCACCCACTAAAGAACTTCTTTTAGGCTCTATTTGCTAACTCCGGCACAGAGCCAGCTCTCATCTCCCTCCATCCACTGCTTCCCACTCCATCACATGGCCACCCTTCTCGTCGTTCCCGTCTACTCCTCCCAAGCATATGTCCTGGTTCCGCAGCAGGGCGCAGCTTTGTGGCCACATGCTGTTCTGGTGGGATGTGCAAGGACCTTATCTGACTAAAGAGTTTAATACTCCAATCAGAAGATGCCCAGCACAGTTCAGGTTTACAGGGAGAGTTCACCCAAAAAGCAACCTCAATCTGTAAAACTGACTTTCTTTCATAGAACACAAAAGGGGATGTTACGTAGAATGTTGATGCTGCTCTCTTCCGTTTAATGGAAGTAAATGGTGACCGTGTCAATCAAGCAGAGCCGTCCATGGGGGCTGATTTGGGGACTGACTGGGGATCTGTATTCTCTAACTCGCACTAGACCCATCTCCATGCTTGGGATAGACCTGCTGTCAAGCTCCATATTACAAAAAAAGCACAATACAAGTATCGTAACTAGTGGTCGACCGATATTGTTTTTTTTGACAGCCGATATCTTGGAAAGCAGGGTGGCCAATGGCCAATATAATTTTATTTAATATTTAAGAAATTTGAAAATTTGAAAATGGATTAAAAAATAAATGTGCAAAATAAACATGCTTATACTTTAAAATGACAAAGTATTTTTCACAAATAAACAAATATTTAATAAAAATCTAATTAAAAATGAAGTAAACACTGTAACCAACAGGGCACTCAGTATTCTGGGAAGTTTGTATGCATTGGGAATCACATTTTTTCAAATAAAGCAAAGGTAACACTCATTTTACATACAGCACACAGTGAAAATGACATATAACATTGGGCAAAAGCATGAAGCGTAATTTGAAATCATGAGTTTAAAGTTTGTCGATCGCACTCTCCACCTGTCTGCATTCAATTCACACTGACCGATCGTCACGCAGAGAACAAGCGATTGTGCAGGATACAAATGCACACTTCATAAGATCTCACAGCTGGATTCAACTAAGTTTGCAAGGTTTTTGAAATTAGATGTTCATTAGTCATTCAAAGATTTGTTTAAATGATATAAATTTGCTGAATGCTGATGGCAAACGAGAAAGTATTATAATGTTTGCCTTTCTATTACTAACAATATAAAAGCAATCGTTATAATACTTTTTGTATACATTTTAATTCCTTTGTTTAACAGTTCTATCTGATTATTAGACAGACTTCTGTCCGTGGACAGAACTATTAACGACGACAGTGAACAAGAGGGAGAATGTGAGCACTGTATGCTCAGGTGCTGCCGTTCTCAGCAACGTCAAAATAAAAGTCCCACCACGAATGCATTGGCCAAACAGAAAAACTTATGAAAAATGCCAAATATCGGCCGATATATCGGTCGACCACTAATCGTAACAGTAGTCCATAAGACTAGTGCACTATATTCTAAGTCCTCCTAAATGTCATTGTTGCATCCTGCTGCATCCAGTCACACTGGTTTGGAGAGAAATGTGGATTATTAGACGGAAAAATGTTTTGGTTGAAATACCCCTCTAACCCCAGTCAGACATTCAGACAAACATCACATAAAATCCTTTTGCTTTTGGTTTCCATAGCTCAAAAAGCAGCTTTGGAGAAAAAAAATTATGGAAAAGCAGTTATTAAAAAAAAATAAAAAATACAACAAAAGTTTCTTACCTTGTACACCTGACCATACGTGCCATTCCCGACCAGCTCCACCAGCTCAAATATTCCTGCAGGGTCCTGAAAAAAAGAGCAAAGTTTATGGTCAGCGAAAGTACAAACACAGAGAGATAAACAACCCTCTGGTAGTATAATTTAAGTATTTGTGATGTTTCTGATGTTTTCAATCTCTCGGATTTTCTCAAACTCATTTTACTTGCATAATGTGCTGTATCTACAGTGAAAAAGAGGGAAGCACTTAATTGTATCCATCGGGAAATTGGTTATAGAGGAGGAGTTAAAAAACAGCTGGCATGACATCAGCCAGAAAGGAGAGTTGTTGATTTTTTTCCTGAATAATGCGCACCAATGAATCCTTCACAATAACAACAGGAACATGTATCAAGGATAGAATTGTGATTCCATGTTGGCTTTAATAAACAGCACAGTGTTTTCAGCAGCAAGCGGATTGCTTCTCAGCTCACACAAACACAAAAACCCCTGGTGTCCTCATCACACAACTGTTGCGGTGTACCATCTCTCATGGCCAGCACCCAACCAAGTGTGAGATTTAAATCCAACACTCCATCTAACACCTAAACAAAGAAACTAAATAAAAGAGTCGATGCAGGGAGAAAAAACAGGCCATTTCGTGTGCCATTTAATCTGGCTTCACCCAAACACCACCTGGTTGAGTTTGTGACCTTAAACATCAAAAGCCTGCTCACAATCACCAATCTCTGTCCAACAGAAAGCGCTTGCGATAAAACGGTGAAAAGGGAGTGATATCTTTAAGGATGGCATTGCTCAAAGGACAAAACCGGTATTGTGCGTATGGATGTTTTCTCTTGTTTGCGCTCCACTGAGAACTACTGACAGACGGTGAGATTCCAAATCTAAACCCAGAGAAGAGTCAACCATCACATTAGTATACATGAGTGGAGGTCCACACAAATGTGACTAATTTCCATGATTGCACATGCATTGCTCTTAATAGTTAAGCTGCAGAGTGTAAATCCATCATTCACCATTATGGCTAATCCTAAACTATGGGTACGATCCAATTGCCCAATAGTGTCCCGCTAAGTGGACTTCACAGGATATTATTCAGCCAACTTAAGTGAGATTGCAAATCATAGGGGCTGTATATTTTCAGAACGAACATCAAAATACAGAGACAGGGAAATTTACACACCAGTGATTGCGTACCACTTTCGTACAATACCAAGTTAGGTCATACTAAACCATTTTTGGTTACATAACAGTTCAGAGGACATATAAACGGGGGGGGGGGGAAGTGCGGACACAAGACGTACAGAGAAAAAAAGGGGGGGGGGGGGGGGGGCAAGTAATTTGCTAAATTTATCATTTTTAATATTGCAACAAATTAGGATTTCAAGTGTGATGCTCTATAATAATGTAATACATAATATTACACAGGACATTGCAGGGCTCTCCAAATGAACATTTTGTCAAGTTAAGTAACTTTCTACAGACATCCCCGGTTCAACGTAGGAAGCACTGCACAATGCATAGAAACTTTGCTTCTTATTTCTATTAGCTTATTTCTCTCTCAATGCATCACCTAAATAGCGAAAGATGAATACATGGTTTGGCTCTCTAGGGATGAGTAATATCTAGTCCTTATGCTGACTGGCGCAAAAAAAAAAAAAAAAATGCTAGCTGCAGCGTTCACACAAGCTGCCGACCGTAGACGGTCCACACAACACTTCTTGTGAAACGAAATGTTGAATTGATCAGAAATGTGGCTTGTCTGTTAGCCAAAGCTGTAAGGCCACTGGGAAACCAGTGTCAAGACACATTCTACATTATGAGATGTGAGAAAGCTAGGGGACAGATATTGCACAATGCACAGAAAACTCAAATCTCCAACAAGCAGCAGGTTACCAGTCTGCATTTTCTGTTTTGGCAAAACCTAAAAGTTACATCAATAGTCATGTACCTTATAATTATTAAGAATGCATAACAAAGAAAGCAATTCTACAGAACCATACGTCTATAAATCATGATGCATTACTGTATGTCTACAGGAAGGTAATCCAGTCAACCTGTTGGCCCTGTTCCTCTCTGTTGTGCTGCCAATATAATTCAACAAGGGTTCACTTCTTTTTAGTTGATTTTTTTTTTTCATAACAGGCTCTAGACAAAGTGACAAATCTGTCTATTGATGACTAATACTATTACACAAAATTAGCTGATTACTTTTTTTTTTTTTTAAAGGAAAAAACTATGTCAATACAGAATAATAGCTGTTCAAGCTTTTACCCTCAAGGTAAAAACTGGATCTGTCGATTTTGAGTGACTTCTGGCTGTTCCCATAACATTAGAGGAAAACAATCGGGTTTATGGCCATTCCCAAACTCCATTTCACGCCAAGGTGGTCTCAACGCTGAGAGCTTAGTTGAAATTGCTTCAACAACCTTCATTGTAGATGCTGAAAGATGTCTGTCCATCCGATGGGTTCATGGGGCCATTTGTAGCAGAAGCTTTGAAGCAAATCTTAATCCCAAATCGAACCACATTATGTTAATCTAGAACAGGGGTCTCCAACCTTTTTTACACCACGGACCGGTTACGTTTGGAAAATATTCTAGGCTATTATATAGTATTATAATAGCATTATACAGTGGTTCAATGCATTATATTGTGTTTTTTTTTTGTCACAGATCAGACTATTTTTTTGGGATAAGCAAGAAAAAAAAATAATAAAGCACAGAGAATGACAATGCTGTGAAGGGTTTTTGAAATAGGCAAATTTTGTGTGTATGTATACGCAACTCTGTATTTCCGAGCTCTCTGAAACACGTCTCTATGCTTATGCGCACTGTGTGTGCGAGAACAGCGCGCGAGTAACGAATTGAGCTCTCTTTTGGTTTCTTCTTCTTGTGGTTTAAAATTGCTTGTACGTGTAAATCGGCAAATTAATCTGCGAATCATGTGTGTGCCGAATGGTAGGGTCTCATCCGAACGCATTACGGATCAACTGCGATCCGTTTAACTCCTAATATGTGATCAGAACAATCTTTCATTTACTTATTTAACATGAAATTGTCAAATTGCAACTCCATATCAAATCGCATACAATGAAACTACAGAATAATTAGAACAATCATTAACAAATAAATAACAGTCATATTTATACACATTTTTCCCAGAACGTTCTTGCGACCCGATAGTGGGTCGCGACCCGGTGGTTGGGGACCTCTGATCTAGATGACAATTTGCCATGACCGACAAGATTTAACCTTTAAAGTCGAAACTCAGCAACTCACTGTAAACTACAATCAAACATTTTAAATGCTAATGAACCTTTTTAAATGGTTACATTTTGGGCATGTTAATGTACAGCATAAAAGAAATGGATATTAATTTTCAGATTGGGTAAAGATTATATTTAAGTGCGCAAAGATAATCTAAATGTAAAAACAAATGACAATATAAAATGTGCATATATATACAGTGGGTACGGAAAGTATTCAGAGCCCCTTAAATTTTTCACTCTTTGTTATATTGCAGCCATTTGCTAAAATCATTTAAGTTTTTTAATATTACACAAAGATAATGCAAATAAATACAAAATGCCGTTTTTAAATGATTATTTATTTTATTAAGGGAAAAAAGCTGTCCAAACCTGCCTGGCCCTACGTGAAAAAGTAATTGCCCCCCGCTTTCTAAAATATGGTTAATCAGTTCTTTCATGATTTAACAGGAGGGGGCAATTAATTTTTCACGTAGGCCCACGTAGGTTTGGACAGCTTTTTTCCCTTAATAAATTAAATCATCATTTAAAAACTGCATTTTGTATTTACTTGCATTATCTTTGTGTAATATTTAAATTAGTTTGATGATCTGAAACATTAAAGTGTGACAAACATGCAAAAAAATAAGAAATCAAGAAGGGGGCCAACACTTTTTCACACTGTGTGTGTGTGTGTATATATATATATATATCACACAATCGAACTCTTTAGCATTCACTGTCGATTTAAAAAAAAATGCTGTTATTTTGAACTTTCTAATCAAAGAATCCTGAATTTTTTTTTACAAATATTAAATGGCGGTTTTCGATATTGATAACTATAAGAAATGCTTCGGAGGATCAAATCGGCATATTAGAATGATTTCTGAAGGACCATGTAACACTGAAGACTGGAGTAATGACTAGGATTAAAAAAAAACATTTTTTTAAAATCATAATACAGTATTTCACAATATTGCTGGATTTAATACATACTTGATCAAATAAAGGCAGCCTTGTTTAGCATGAGTCTTCTTTCAAAAATATATTTAAAAAAAATTGTACTACTTTCGAATGGGGTATATGGTATACATAAAAAGGATGCAGGCGAATTCTAAAGAACACATTTCTTATGAATATATTGTCTTTTGTCGCTTCATTCTACAGCTGGTGTCTTAACTGTTTCCCTTATTCAGCCGTTCTTCTCTTCACAGAGGTCTCATGGCTGTTTCCCCCCTCTCCTTCACCCCAGTCATCTCATGCTGGGTCTGTGCTTTGTCTGACAAGACTGGCAGGACAGCCCTTTTCTCCGGCTGCATCAGCAGACGTGTCAGTCACTGTGTCTATGGAAATGTGTTTTGCTCTTTATTTCTCCTTCTCACAGAGGAAGGACGCACATTCTCCCTGTATACTTTCCAGTCTTGGTTTATCTGAAAATGAGGGTCAGCGTGCAAACTCTCAGTGAGAGGGTGATGGACAGAGAGGAGTTAACAACCTTGCACATCACTCAGGTTTCTGTTGTTCAAGCAAACATGTTATGGTTCCTTCTCACCATCAGGCTGACCTGCCTGACAGAAAACTAACATGGCAGCACTAGGCTGAGTGGAAGGGAAAGACAGCCTGAAAGATGTTTATTTATAGAAGCAGAGGCACAACTGAAGCTAACATACACAGTTGATGCAACTCAAGGAAAACCAGTAGCAACTGCTACAGTTAAATATTAGCCTATGCAAATTTGCATACTTTTCCCCCTTCATAACTGCCGCTTCTGGAACTTTTATAAGGTGAACAGCTACCACAACACTATTAAAGGGATAGTTGCCTCAAATTAAAACTGTCATCATTATGCTCACTCTCATGTTGTTCCAAACACTGTTATTCATTAAAAATCTATCCTAGTTCTTATGAGCAAATAGTGACGCTCAAATCAATGAATCATTCTTCTTAATTCGCATTTGGACATTTTTAAAGAACAACTAATTTTACAAAATTCTGAATGAATTGTATGAATCAAACTAATTCAGTTCCCGAGTTGGCTCACTGATTCAATGATTTGTTTGCAGGTTTTCAATGAATATATGAATAATTTCATATTATCATAGTTTTGTTTCTCAGACAAAGCTATCGACCCTTTTCACGTTTTTGGTGTTCTCAGAAGTGGAAGTCATCAGTTGGGTAAACTTTAATTTTTTTTTTTTACTTTTTTGCATTTCCATTTGCTCCAGTAGCAAAAGCAAAAGAAATCCACAATAGTATTTCTTAGAATTTCAGAAAGAAAAAAAAACACTATTGAAAAATGATGTTGCTTATGTGGTCACTGCTGTATTAAAAACTCACATGCATTACATTGTTTTATATTACCTTTGAATTAAATGTAAAAAAAATAAAAAATACAAGTGTTACAAATGTAAATAAAAAAAAATACTTTGCTAGATATATGATGTTAAGAACTATGGAAACTCTTCTGTCTATGAAAACAGTCCATTGTATGGCTTCCTAAGATTTGGAATATAGCATTTTATAGTGGATAGTTTTGCCAGCTTGAAATCACCAGTTCCCACTGCTTGGAAAAGAGTGGCCAAATGAGTATCTAATTTTCCATTCCACAAAAGACAGTCAGAGGTTTGGAACAACATGAGGGTGAGTAAATTATTCATTGCTGTGTGAACTATTATTTTAAACCATCATACATCAGTGGAGTTTGTAGGGAAGGGTGCAGCTGATTTTAAGCATTCAGAGCAGGTGTTCACAGTCCACAGTCTCTCACTTTTCCTCTTCATTTTCTGGATTACAATAGATGTTGTTTGCTCCAAACATTTCATAATGCCTGACTTCCTCTGCCGCACACACAAATCTATCGGACTACATCCATATTTGATATGCCACAGGAAAAAGCTGAGGCTCAGGCACAATGTGAGCACAACAAACTTACATTCACATGCTATATATATAATGACACAGAATATTGGTAGGTCACATTGGTTTTTTTAAATGGTTTAAGAATCAATATGGACACTCGTTTTCATAAATACACTCAAAATGACATGTTTCTGTTCATTTTCAAACCTACTTTTGACAAAACAGATACATCAGACCTTATTATTTCATTTATAATGATGTGGCAATGGTAAAGGACTGTAATTACCACGTTATGGTATCCGATACTGTACCACAGATATATTTCCACGGCTATTAGTATGTGATATGATATGCTATAATATAGAGCAGGATGTGCTCAAAGTCAACACAAGTAAAAACGTACTCCGTTACTAATGTAACCTCAGTTCCCTGAGATACGGGAACGAGTACTGCATCTTGCTAGACGCATATGGGGAAAAAAGCCTTTTTTCTCCTGAACTGAAGCCTTTTTCATTCACGCAGTGAAACTGCACGGCCATTGGTTCGTGTAGTGTATTAAAAAACGAACCAATGGCTAGGCAGCCAAGCCTGCCAAAGCCCGCCAGAATGGGTGGGGCATCTGGCTATATAAGCGGGCGTTCTCAGGTTACTTCAACTGAAGCGACGAGTCGTGCAGCTACATAGCACGGCTAGCAACGCAGTACTCATTCCAGGCAGGCAGGGCTAATAGAGAGCGTCTGCAGGTCCCCTATTCACTTTACTGATGCCAGTGCTAGAAGCAGAGCAGTCTTCAGCGATAGCGACCGAATGTTGGCAGAATGTAGCAGCTCGAAAGCGGGGCCCTTCAGGGCCCTCAGCACAGTGGGCAGATACCATGAAGGGACGGTAGGGGGACGAGGCGGATTCAGCCTCCTGGCACCTCTTAGGAAGTGGATGACTGCGCGGTTTCTGCTCACCGATTGGCTTTCAATAGGGGCATGAGAGACTGATATAGCCACCACATAGACTTGGAGCGTGGATGGAGAATGTCAATTAATGTCACAAGTCAATGAGACATGTAAAAGGCAAATGAAGAAGATGGTTCCGACAGCAATACACGGCACCCAAGCGAAGTCCGCTCAACTGCTGATCAATACCACAGCGATAACAAACTTTTGGCTCGGAAACCCCAATCTGGCCGCCAAAGCTCGTTCCTAATCAAGGGAGGCAGGCATCTATTTGTGCTAACATCCTATACTGCCAATCCCAATGAACACATGCAGAGGAAGTCTGAAGCGCTGCTTCAGACCAACAGACTAGATCAACACTCTTACATTAGTGAATTAAGAGCACTGCTGAAGGATTTCTTTCCAATGCAAACAAGAATGAAATTATCAATGCAAAACACTTCACAAAAGTTTGCTAATTTGCTAATGACAGCACATTAAGAGACTCAAAAGTAGGGCTGGGATTCGTTCAAAAGTTTTTGATATCGATACCGATACCTTGACTTCGATACCGGTTCCTGAACGATACTTTTTTCGATACCAATTTTATGAAATCTATTTGAACAAGATTACATTATCTAAAAAAAAAAACTTGTTTTATTTTTCTGCTTGTTGATGTTTATACAGACAAAGAATCTCCTGAGCCACTGCACAAAGGAACAAAATGTAACTAACAAAAAATCAGTGCAAATAGTTTTAATAAAGCTCAAATAGTCTTCAGTTTACACATCTGTTAGCTACATTTATACTAGTGCGTGTTTGTTTTAAAACGCTTAGCTCAGACAGAATCGTCATTTCTATTCATTTTCAACTGATTTACTGATAAGCATTAGCAGTTTCTAGCGCTGTCTGCCTGTGCCCTCTCTTCCATTATCGCTGCTCTGACTCAGAGGTTATAATATATTTAATTTCATCAATACATGGCCAAAACACACACGGCAATCAGAAGTTACTACAAAAACTTGGTGGTTTAAAGTGAGTTTTGAGTAAAAGCAGAATATAAATCTTATTTGTCTTATGCAGCGGTTAAATTGGGATTTGTTATGTGTGAGGGGGCTCTATGGTATCGAGCATATATATAAAATGAAAGTATTAATGAGATTAGTGGGAATAGAATAAATCAT
>NW_015505184.1:4658157-4698357 GCF_001515645.1 Sinocyclocheilus grahami
GGCAGATTCATCAGATGTTTATGCATGGGCTAATGAAACTTTGACTCAACCGATTCGTTCAAAACACAGAATCAAGCAGCAATGAATCAGCGGTTGCTGTGAGATGCGCTGTTTCCCCGCCTAAAATGTAAGTTACCTAATATTATCGTATTTGCTTATTGAACTGTTTATAGAACTATTAAACAGTCGTAATGATGAAAACGTTGCGTGATGTTGCCTAACTAACTGTATTTTAAACAAAAACTTTCCATTTTGAATTTTTACCTCAGGATGCCGAGTTTCTTAGTGTTGCGCGTTTTGATTTCTCCTGGAGAGGCTGCGGGAGCCTCGCCTCTGATTTCTCCTGGAGAGGCTGCGGGAGCCTCAGCAGCGCAACCTTATACTGTCAATAGACACATTATATACATTAGATACCCACTATTCGCCACTAACTCTAAATGTAATAAAATCAGAATAATATTGCGTTTTGGTGTTTACGTAGTTATTTTTGGTTTCTGATATTTTAATCATGTTACTTGTCTGGCGTTAATGAAGAGTTAATGTCAAGCCCTGGAGTCTATAACGTTAAGTGCCGGGGCTCAGCCCCAGACGGCCCGGCCCAATTTAAACCCTGGTCTTATGTAGCATGATGCTACAGTGTGCATGAATGGTCACATAACACGCGCTTTCGGTCTTGTAGGATGAACGGATATCTTCATATGATTGAAACTCTACACAGCTCCCGCGCTACTCTCCATTGGAAATGAATGACTTTTGGTCTGTCATTTGTCGGAGATAGTGGAAAGCCAGCTTGAAACACAGTGGAAACGCCAGTAAGATGAGGATCGTTTTCATTTTAAAACAAAAACGCACAAGTGTAAATGTAGCCTCACAGCTACGGGGGCTGGGACGCATTCACTCTAAATACTCACGTGTGAGCCACATCTCTGAGTGTCAGTCGCGGACCGACTGTGCAGACCTATCGGTGTATTAGGCTATAGTTTCGCATCGCTCTCGTGGATGTCAAACACTGATCGATCTGCGCCTCACTGATGTTGATGAGATTAACCCCTTAGATATCGAAATTTGGTACCGAACGACAAGACGTTTTTCGATACTCGATGGTATCGAGGCAATTCGGTCGGTGCCTAAAAAGTATCGAACTCGATACCCAGCCCTACTCAAAAGACTGTCACACTTTCATTCAAAAGTGACTCATAAGAGGTTACGCATCACAGTGACCGTCTCAGTTACTATTCATATAAAATCCATGTAAGAAGATCACTTAACAGAGAGCGTACTTAAAACTTAGTGGTATCTGCACACATTCATAGGTATGTTCCATATTAGAGAGTGAGGACAGCGCATTCAGTAGGAAATAAGTGTAGGGCATGACCTATCTAACAGAAATTGATTAGATGGAAATATGTTAGACTAAAATATAATTGGATAATGTTATTTTCCCACCCACATGGCCTTGCTAATCTTGTGCCTGGCGAGCAGAATTTGAAATTGGAGTCATAATTACGAGTTATGGCACATGAATGACAGAGGCAGAGCCAAGTTGCATTTAAAAGTGTGGAAACTCTGAATTCTGGATGATACACCAGTGGTGACGTGTTCACTGATCTATCAAATAAATTAAATCTATTTTAGTATTTAATTTTACACCTATAATCTAAAGTATATAGACATCAATGAGTGGAAAGAAAGTCTTCAGCAGAATCCATTTTAATTGTTATTTTGTTTTAATTTTACAAAAATACTTCGTTTTTACACTGTGGCTGTGCATAACACAAATTTGTTGTGATTTTCATCAGTTTGAATTCAGATTACTAACACTTGTAGAAATTAGTAGAATCTCAGACTTGTAGAAATTAATTATTGGTGTATGTTACTAATCTACAAACATTTGATAATTTGCTAATTACAGGTCAGGACATTAATCCATTCACGGGACAGTCACACTCTCTTTCAAAATGGACTCGTAAGAGCTTACTCTTTCCAGTGACAGTGTCTCAGCTAGCATTTACTTAAAATATTAAACCATGTAAGGAAGTGTGTAATGACAGATAAAGACCACTTAACTGTCAACTAGCGAAGTGGACTTCTGATATCAACATGCAGTGGTGCACAGACCATGTAAAGCATATCAAATACAGGAGCTAGACTAAAATGAGTTAAATCATTTTTCAGACCAAAATGTCACATGTGTGATTAAATTAGAATTCAAATACATAATGAAGTAGTGAGTGATAAAACAGTCTCTTGCGAACGGGTCATCCGAGATAACTTCATTCCAGATGTAAACAGGCCATTTTAAACATATGTGGCAGTTTATTAAACAATTTTTAAAAAAGATTTACATCTAGCTAAATGAAACTACATAAAAGTCAACATTTGCGCTTCAGCATGAAGACAGGAAATGGGTCAGCGGACGTCTGCTGGAGGGCAGAGGATGGGAGGGGAGATTCAGGACAGTTAACGCTGCAGGGCATGGGCTAACTGCAAACATAAAACACAAAAACCCCCAAGCACTTTTAACCGCACTAGCACTAGGCTAGGCATGAGGTGAGATGGCTCTCTGCGCCCCTCAGTTTGAGCATCTCTATGTGGCTTTGCTAGAACTGGCAGTTCAGCCCATTATCAGCAACTACGCATTTTCTTTTCTTGGTGCGGCGTGCATATAAAAATAAAGTTATACAAGACATCCTCGGGCAGAATGGCATTGAATGGAATGCAGCTGGAGTGCCAGGGTGTGACAGCAAGTGACTAACACATACATAATTCCCCCTACAAAACAAGAGGTACACAAAACAGCACACATGCACACCCAGGGAGGACACCAGACCCCACATTGTCACCTGCACGGCAGGGCTCACAAAATTTCAAAATCCCTGGTAGCCCTTAGGGCGGGTACTCTTCAGATTTTGGTAGCCCGAAAATGTATTTAACTAGCCTTTAAAAAATACCTTTTTTTTTTTTAAATATAGAAAATCAGATAGGAGTTTAAATGTCAATCAAAATAATAATATAAATATAAAGAATATTTTCAATACACAAATATGAAGGAAGGAATTTTATTTCACTATTTACAGGGTATCTGCAGAATTTTTAAAGATAAATTTAAGGCAATTTCTGACTCATTTTAAGAGCTGTACAAGTAAAATGAAAACAGTATGAGTGGGCTTGGACAATGTCTGTGGTAACAGTACTGAGCCATAAAATTATATGATTTACAGTTCAGATACAGGTTTTCACAAAAACAAATCTTATACAACAGCATTTCAGCCTTTAGATAATTTAAGAAAAGGGATAAATCAAACAAATTGTCAATTTAAACTTAATTTAGATTTTTAGAAGGCACATTAACTTTTCATATTTACAACTCTGTGTGTTTGCTGCGTAAAAACATGAGTTGATATTTGCATTGATCTGACCATAATCACAAAGAAAGGCTTATTGGAAATGCAAATTCATTCTCTGCCAAGAGGTGGCGCTTTAAGAGCGCAGAAATATTGCGGTTTCCCCGGGACTGGCGGTACACAAAGCAGCTCCGCGCTCAAACGCTGCTTTATCAGAAATTATAGGTCAAATGAAATTAAAATGCCAATGACACATTTCTGAGGACAGTCGGTTCCCTTCAGATACATTCAAATAAAGACATTTTTTTCAGACTTGAAATGTGCAGCGCTCATATTCATTCAATTACATCATTGCCTTTTGAAGTTTAATCCAGCCGTATCGCGACTCTTGTTTTTCCGTCCCCAACTGTAAGACCTCTTGAAATTATAATTTTATTTCTTATACCATTTAACGCATTTAAAACTTATGGCCTTAAGTTTGATACAACTCACTTTATGAGTTTTTAAGGACCCGCGGGAGATCTGCATTTAAGATAGCCCGTCGGGCAGAGTGCTGATTTTGGTAGCCCGACTGGAAAGCACAATAGCCCCGGGACGTCGGGCTAGCGATTTTGCGAGCCCTGCAGGGTCTTGTCACTGCTGCTCTTTGAGGAGCACAGGTATGATCTTGTCATCTCTCTTACACTTTTGCACATGCGGAGCAGAGCGTACAGAAGTCAGGTGAGAGGGAAGCAGACGGCGCACCACCTGGCCCTTACAGCACCGGACCCAGCACTGTTCCTTTAACCCACCGAGCTGCTGAATGAAAGAAAAGCACACAGAGACTCAAACTGAGAGGATGTGTGAATGAAAGCAGAATCTTAAGGCCTAACTCCAAGCCATGTAAAAAAAAATTTTTTTTTTTTAAGTCCCAGCAAGCAGCGCAGCTCCGTTCATGCCATTTCATCATGAATGGGTCTGTGGCATATAAGAATGTCCACATTATAAGGAAATGTTCAACACAGATGACAAGTTTATATAGAAACGTATTTTGTGCATTATGTTGGTTTAATATGGTTTTGAATTTCAATTTAATTATTTTAAAAACGTGTTGTGGTGTAATAAGTAAAAGGTAAACATTTGCACCATACAACATCTAGATCATGACTATTCAAAAGTTTGGAGATGGTAAAAAAAAATTTATATTTTTGAAAGTCATCTAATTTATTTGGTCAAAAAAATGAGTAAAAACAGCTATATTGTAAATGTCAACATGTTCTATAAGGATATATTTTAAAATGCAATTTAAACCCTGTGAAGCAAAGCTGAATTTTCAGCATCATTACTCCAGTCTTCAGTGTCACATGATCCTTCCGAAATCATTCTAATATGCCGATTTGGTGCTCAACTAACATTTACTATTATTATCAATTTTGAAAACAGTGGTACACCCTTGCTGAATAAATCTATTACTTTAA
Source organism: Sinocyclocheilus grahami (assembly GCF_001515645.1). NCBI lineage: Eukaryota > Metazoa > Chordata > Actinopteri > Cypriniformes > Cyprinidae > Sinocyclocheilus > Sinocyclocheilus grahami. The sequence continues at coordinate 4,662,959 of NW_015505184.1, forward strand.
ATTATAATAAAAACATACTAAACTCAAACGTTTGAAAAGCAGTATTTCAAGGTAACAATCATGAGGCTCTGCAGGTTTCTTCCCTATAATATAATTCTGTTTTGTGTGTTTTTTCTCACACCACAACAATTTTGAATATTTGAAAGTGTTTTCCTTATATTAATAAGCAGGTTAAAAAAAAATTCTGAAAATGAAAAAAAAATGACAAATGTTCTTTTCTTTCTTTAAAACCCTTTAACTGTCACCCGTCCCCTCTGTGGGATGACTAAGTTTACTTCACTTCACTACATTACAATTAAATCCTAATCTAATCATGACAAACTATATATTGGTGGAAAGGTCTAAGACTACTAAACAGATATTTTACCAATGTTTTTGTTAAAAATGATGTAGGAAAAGTAATAGATTAATTTTTGACAAGAGTGCACCTCAGACATCTACATCATAACAGGAGTTTTGACCTTTGTCACAAAAAGTCTGTCGCCTTTTTCTCTATCACACTTTAGAAATCATCAGAAATTATATATCAATTAAAAACTTTAAATCTCAAAATTCATCCTTTTGAAACCCATTTTAAAAATCAAACATTGCATTACCATACCATGTCATTGCGTGTACAGTATGAATGCCATTCTAAATGTATTTTTGAATAAAATAATAAATTACCGTCACATCATTGGCCTATATACAGTTTTAAAAGAACTTAACCTTGAGTCTTGCTACAGCTGACTGAACAGGGCCCCTTTCTACAGCTAAACCGCATGCCTGTCAAAGCCACGAGTAAAACAAACCTCGTCTGCGTTGAGAAAAACACTACCTCATTAATATGGGTGAACGAAGGTCGTTCTGACGACCTGCATCAAAACCAAGCCTAATAACACGGCTGCTGTGCAGTACATGACCCCTCAACAAACCAAGGTCCTCGCTACTTGTGTTCGGAGCTAAAAATGGCCAGGCAACAAACAGAAAGGGCATGGATCTAATTTCAAGGTTTGTGGTCAGAGCACAGAAGCTCATTTTCAGATGTCATCCCTCAGGACTAGGTGAGGCTGACCAGGTGATGCCAAACATGGCTCCCATGTATGTGGGACACAGACCTCTGCTTCTGTGCCAGAGAGAGAGTTTATGAATGGCCCATCTGAGCATGTGCTGCACTGAAATGTTTCCCCACTACTGCACATGTCAGTGCTCTGCTTCTGGGTGACCTATTTCCATTCTCGCTCTAACACAACATGCGCGAGAAAGCACACTCAACAGACTACATTTAAATGAACAGTAAGATAAAAGCAAAGGATTCATTCCCAGGTCCACAGATGACATTTTATAAACAAACATTTAGTGAGGGTTCTGGACAGACATGCAAAAATAAGGTCATGTCAGCACCTAAACGTCTGTTTTGTCTCAAGTACAAACCGACGTGCTTAATCAGACAAATCATAAACCTTGTTATCTTTTTTTTTTTTTTTTTTTAAATACAATCTACATTTTCCCCAACGACTGAAAGCTACAGTCAGGAAGTGACGCGAGCGGCCTGTAAAACTCACTTCTTCCATATCACCCTGCTTCGGTGAAGGGCAGAGAGCATGGCTTGTATGAAACGGAGATTAACACTTAACCTAATCCCATTCAAAATATGAGCGACATCTGGAGCGCCATGTGATCTGTAGTGTTGAAGCATGTACGTGCAAACAGATCCATGTGTGAGGAGGCAGGGAAGGTGAAGCTAATGCACCAGACACAATAGATGGTCAAATCAAAAGCACTCAAAGGGCTATCTGCAGCAATCTTTCCATCCCATGCGCTACTTAGCCTCGCGAGCAGAGAAAGAAGAGCACTTCACGTGCATCCCTTTAGCCCATTAGATCCTGCAGCACACAGGGTAATTGGTTTACGGCTGCTGTGAAACTGTGCCTCGCCATATGGGCATCCTTAAACTGCCCATCCAGTTATATTGTGCCTAATTTACTTATCAAACACATTCATCATGAGACGTATAGATATTTTCACACTTACATGTATGCATTTCGCAGATGCATTTATCCAATTTATGTTCCCTAGGAACCAAACCCATGACCTATAGGCCGTGCCAGCTGCATGCACTACCAGTTGAGCTACAGGACAACGCACATACACGCTCACACCAATTAGACAGACGGACACAGTTTTTATAATCTGAGGAGCGACACATAAAAACGGAGACTTGTTAGGAAGTAACCCAGTTTATCCACTCAGAAGTCGCTGGAAAACATGCTGTGCGTAATTTGGTAGCATTAAAAAGATTTAAGCATTTATCAAGCCATGCATATGGCACACTGTTTCCCGGTTGGACACGGATAGATCCTGCAGCAGCACACAGCAAGATCAAATTTGTTTCTATTGAACGAACAGTGGAATAAAAGAACTTATTTGGGTAAATGATGTGCTGTTTTTTTTTCTTGTGGGTCCAGATCTATTACTTCTTTTATGAATACAATAAATGCAAATCAAACATGCAATTCCTCTGCTGTGATGAATGCGTTTACAATTTCTGAATCAAAAAATAAATGTGATATTTTTGGTGAAAAAATAAAATAACATGGTCAAAATGTTCTAGATGTAGTAATATTTAAAGCTGTTAATGCCCCCAAAAATAAGCAGTGAAGACATTTTGTTGTTTAAAGATAGTATTTAAATTAGAAAAATAAAACTTCGAAGTAAGTGTGCCATAATCAACATGCAGGGAGCCATTTTGTGGCCATGTGACAAAAATATTTCGCCCTTTATATGAAAAGGCATGTTTTACTCAGTTCAAAAACTAAATCTATAGAACCTCGCCATGGCTTCATGGCATTATTTTATTAATAGTATGATATGTATGACAAAATGTACGACAACAACAACATTACTGAAAAATGTTTCAAAACTTTTTGGAAAATAATGATAGGTGATTCTGTGTGTTGACACTGCATGCATTTATTGGGCATATAAAATATTATAGCACTTCTTGATCATTACGATCAATTTTTGCCGACGTTTTTCAAAAATGTAACAAATCAGCATGGCCACAAACATTACATTAAAAGGACTTGGTGTTTAAAACTAGACTTCTAGTAAAGATTTCTCCTTTTCCTAGTTCCTAGTATTCATAAATGTCCTGATAAAACAAATGGTTGTAAGAGAAGCAGTCAGCGTGTAGGGCTACTTTAATAGAATAGACTAGTACAACATGTAGCTACAATATACACACACACTACCCAGTAAAAAAGACTGACGATATCAGGATAATCGGAGTGTTATTTTATTAACCAGTTCATTGACATTTACTGCAATCATTTGTATTAAGTTTCAAAAAGCAGCTAGGCTATTTGATCTGATAAATGTAACCTCCACAGCTTCTCGTCGACTGAACAATTAAGGCAGCCTAAACGGTTCTTTCAGAAACAAAACGTCTTGTCGCTGTTCGTTCAGCCGTGCTTTTACATTTTACTCCATTTCTACTATTGTAGTGATTGTTGCACCTGCCATTACGGCGCAACCGCAACGCCAAAAGACATCAATGAGCATCTCCAATAAAGGACACATAACTTACCCTTAACGCGGAGAGGTCTATTTCATCCAGACTCCGAGCCGGAGAATCGCTCGCCATATTAAAGACGAAAGAAAACCAGAATTACACAGCGAAACAAAGAAATGTTGTTGACTAGATCTCAGGCAGCCGTCGGCTGATCTCCTACAGCAGCGCGTTCAAATCTCGTCTCGCTGATCGCTCGTGCTTATAGTACAATCCGTCTTTTAACTCTGGAGTCCAACGATGCTTTTGCTAGACCTCACTTGGATTTGGCCCCAGCAAACAGAAACAGCGTGTGGTCTGAGGACAGCATGTTTTTCAGCAGGAGCTACACATCTTTTGGTCTCTAACACTGTCGCCGAAATCTCAATGCCGCTTTTCTTTAGAGTAGCATCAATCAGATGTGTGGGCGTGGCTAAAAGACGGGGCGGAGCCGGCGTCACTAGTACCGCCCATTTGTTTGCTTCCACTGTTCACTGTTACAAGAAACATGCAATCTGTCCTTTGCGATTCATTTCTACTGTCCCGAGCCTTTCCTCATACTTAACTTTATGTTAGGAATGCACTAGTATCATATCTCGTTATTCTGTGTTATGCTGCCCTTTTGTAGGCAGTTATCTTAAGTGGTTCTTAGGAACTCTTGAAGGGATTTTTAAGCATGTTTACCTGCCAGATCTGCTGAGGACCAAATCTAACTGACATTCCTTCAGGTACACCTTGTTTACCACGTTTCCGTGCCGCATAAATAAGGAATGAATGAATGAGATACAAGCAGCAGTCTTAACAGCGATGACAACATCCAAAAGAAATCACCTCTGCGTTTGAGTTTCCCAAGAACTGTGCAACTCCATGTTTTCCATGCAGCATATCAAATGTAAAACAGATTTAGTTGTTTCCTGAAATGTAACAATAAACCAATTCTATTCACTCTTTGAATTTTCGATAAAAATCAAAAATTGGGGTCAACAAGAAATATACAGGTGGATTTCCCTCATTTTAATCTGTTGTTGTTTCTATTTAAAGGAATACATTATAAGCTCATCCCATTATTCTCATTTTCATCCAAACCAATGCAGTCTGGCACAGCCACCCTGTAATTCAGCTGAACATTTCTGCTTGGAAACTTGACCTATATAATTGTGTAATCCACTTCTTAGGAACTCCTTTCATGTTCCTTACATGCAGAGGCGGACAGTAACTAAGTACATTTACTTGAGTATTGTACTTTACTTGAGTATTATTTTTTCTGGGAACTTATGACTTTAACTTCACTACATTTGAAAGACAAATATTGTACTTTTCACTCCACTACATTTCTATCAAGGTCCTCGAAGTAGAAAGTCGTTACTATGTAGCAGCTTTGAAAGTCAGTGGGTGATTATTTTTCTTCTCTAAAACATGACGTATTACGTACAACAATAATAAAACAGTACATTGACATAAAAAAGGAAATTTACTTTTGGTACTTAAGTACTTTTAAAAGCAAGTACTTCGGTACTTTTACTTAAGTAAAAATCTGTCTTTACAACTTTTACTTGTAATGGAGTAATATTTGACCAGCGGTATCTGTATTTTCACTCAAGTAATGGAGTAGTGTACTTTGTCCACCTCTGCTTACATGTTCTGCTTTCCTGTTTTGTTGCAGGGTAACACACCAATCAAGAGACAAGTCATGTTCATTCCTGGCTGACATTAGAGGAGAGGGTCTATTACTCATATAAATCATCTGTCAAAACATATTTCTTAAATTGTCCTAGTTGTTAACTTTGTTGTCATTGTCTATTAGTGATTAAACAACATCCTTAATGTAACTTGTTGAGAAGATCACATCAAATACACAGCTCCACAGACACTATTATTTGAACAAAGATCCAGAGCCTGGCCAGAGTTTCTCTAATAAGTCTTTATTACAATTCCATGGATTCCTTTTATTATTGCCTATTCAAAACAGCTGCTCGGCAACTACTGGACACAAGTGTAACTTTGTTACTTTGCATGCAAGTCTCTTCAAGTGAGTGTTTTAAGGTTAAAGATCACAGTTTGCTTAAAATGTCAGTAAAGTGCAAGCCAGATGAGCTTGCCTCACGGTTTTGATGCAAGTAGCTCATTAGTGGGCTTTTCATGAAGCCAAAATCTGTTTCCAAACAGATATGACTCTTCGAATCATTTATATTTATTTGAGTACCCCTTTTTGCATATTTATCTCTTTTTGATGCCTCCAGTTTACAGAGAAACAGGCCGAATTCAGTGCACCAGGATTGAGATTTGCTGATGCTTTAATCCAAGGTGACTCACAAAATGGAATACTACAACAAAATTCAATAGGTATAGTTCCACCCGCATGGGGCAAATAGCCACTGAGAGCAATTGGGGTTGATGACCTAGGCCGTCGCCCCCTGGTGGTTACTTGCTGTAGGCAAAATAAAAAGACATTACACTCTATTTGCCTTGTTAATTAAACAATGAATCATGAAAAGGGATTTCCTGGGAAATGTGTCCCACCTAAAACAGTCATCTGAATTTGCATCTGAAGGAAGCACAAACCCTACAATATTCCATACTGTGTGAAATTCATGCAGGAAGTATGTTTGTTACGTGTTTAGCAAGTATTTGTTGCACAACTGTTGCCCAGAGGTGCTTCTTCAGTAGAAACAAACCTTCCATTTATACCTGAATCAGCAGACCGGTTTGTCTTTTGCAATTTCTCTGCTATCGTTCAAAGGCTGTCACAGAATAAGAAAGAAGAAAGAGTGACGAAAAGTGGGGCATGAGATAGTCACATGTTTCGTGAACACTCAACACATCAGTTTAACTCAAAGCTGCATTCAGTGATGTGTTGCCATGTCCACTTATTATACAGTAAGTAACTCTGGCCTTGTTGTTGTTGTTTTTTCAAGAAGTAATGAATTGCAGCTTTTTTGAACTCATTTCCATTATACAGTTACGCAATCTGGTTTGACAGTGCTATAGAACAATAAAGTATGACCGACTTCTAACAGTTGTCAAATATGCCCACCTGTTCAAGCCAACTCTGCAAACAAAAAGATATACATTTATTTTTAACTCCAGGGTTTTCAGTTATGAAAGAGAAAGTTCTTGATGGTTATCTGTCAGGTACATCATTGTGCCTCTTGACTGTTACTGTGAACTGTGAAATAGCATTGCAGTGTGTACTGTGTACACACTGTGTACAGCTAGAAAACCCTGGAGACCATAACAATATAATTTTTAAGCAACTTTCCTAAAACAGGCTTATCTTATTAAGCAACCCTGCTTATTTCAGACCAGGTTGCGAGATCTGGCAGCAATGATTCACCTCTCTTAGCAAGAGCTATCTTAGCATAGTTTTGCACATATCTTTAATTTTCAACTAGTCTCAGAATGAGCAAGAGTTTTATTATTATTATTATCTGTTTATTTCTAGAATTTGTCCTTGTAAACAATGTATATTCATCACAAGCTCAATCACTTTGCTTGGTAGAGCTGGATGATTAAATAAAATAGCGGAGACAGATTTGCCACAATTTTCTTTTGTTCCGCCCATTGTTTGGTGCTAATGTCAAGGCATGAGAGTTACTCTTGTTTTCTTACCCAAATTCCTAGCTGCAATGGCACACTGCAGTCAGCTTGTGTATTCAGCAGCGTCAGTATGCAGCACTTACTGTAGCTCTTGGCAGTGGGCCCTCAGAGACACATCTATAGGTGATATCTACCGTAGGCAGCATGTGCAGGCCTGGAATCTGCTACAGTCTTGATCTGCCCTTTCAGACTGTCCATTGATGACAGTGAAAAATGCAGCTGGTTTAGGCTCAACTCTAGGGATCGATCCCTGTCCATGAAGAGCCTGTTCAGATGAGATAGAGGTAAAAAGTTGCTATAAAACAACTTACATTAGCAGTTGTGTGGAGAGGGTGTATCGCTGCTTGGTAGATAATGGCAGTACTCACAATGTCCAGATTATATACAGTACTCTGTTTATACGGTTTTTGTACTGCAGTCCACCAAGTGGCGCTGTGAGAGATTAACTCAATCCTTACGAAAATGAACCATGTTTTATTATAGGAACCATGGTTTTTTGGGGGATTGATTACCATTTCCATTTGTATAACCACAGTTGTACTACAAATACCATGGTTAATTTGTGTTTACCATGGTTTCATTTGTAAAACCATGGTTCATTTTCTTAAAGGGGTCCTATTATACTTTTTCAACTTTAGTTAGTCTGTAATGTTGCTGTTTGAGCATAAAAAAGATCTGCAAAGTTACAAAGCTCAAAGTCCAATTCAAAAGGAGATATTTTATTTAACAGAAATCACTTTTCAAAAACTACAACGAACGACTCGTTTGGACTACAATGCATATTTACGGGATTTGTGATATCACAAATATCGACGAATGGGACGAGACCTGGTTGAGCTGCACTAGAGAAGGCAACGAGTGTTATCATCACTATGTTGGAGACGCGCTAGCTTTCTCAAGGCAGACGAACTTAGAGTGGTTACAATCATCCGGGTTTAAATCTCGCTCAAATTGATTTGATTTTGACAATATTTACACTGAAGCTCGCAGGCGGCTATGGTAAGGGGCATTAATTTTCCCGACCAGGCGCCGAATGCTGCCAATCACAGCACACACTGGCCCAGCTAACCAATCACAGCACATTTCGTATTTCAGAAGACGGGCCTTCATTTGATACAGGAACCATTCGAGCCGTTCATGCCAGACTGGGGAGAGAGGTGTTGTAATAATGTAAAATATGTGAAAAATAATGTGTTTTTCGAACAACCTAGTATGAGAGCCTGTTCTGGTACACCCCCAAAACAAAATCAAGACTTTGTAAAAGAGCATAATAGGACCCCTTTAAGGGAATGGTGGTCAAAGTGGTTTACCCCAACAATGGCTTTCCCCACAACTGGGCGACTGTCCTGGCCACAATCGCTACTGTTACCAGAGGAGCTCCCATTCCAGGCCCTGTACAACAGGAGATAACTGATAAATGGAGTAGTGTGGGAAAATGCACAGTGTATTAAAGGCAAGTAAATATTCATATAAATATTCACCTTTAGTGTACGCCACACAGTCAATATCTGCAGCTTTCAGCCCTGCTTCATCTAGTGCCTCCTGGAGCACAGTGAGAATCTCACTACGATGGTGTTTGGCTGTCTCACCAGGTAGGAACCCTGAGAAGATCATGAGAGAGCAATATAAAAATAGTACTATGAAAGCATGGTGACTTTTTATATGTAAAGATGACACTGCCCATTAGAAGTAATGACAGATCAGATGAGCTCACCTTGGAGGGAGGAGGGGTGATGTAAGTGTGCCTGGGGTTTGACAGAACTTCCCCATCTCTGATGATACCCACACCAATTTTATTAGCACTGCCCTCAAATCCAATCACCACAGTCATGGTTTCTGCAGGGAGAATGAAACAGGAACCATTTGATGACAATACACAAAATACTGCAACAGAATTACACAATGTCTACCATTTTCCACATTAATACATTATGACATTAAAATGTCAAATGTCAAGTTTAATTTTACAATTAAATGAAAATAAATCTATTATGTCTTGCTGTAAAGAGATCTGCGACACATGCTGCTGGTTTAAACAACCTGATCATTAATAACATTTATAGATTAAATTATTAAATTGTCGTGTGGGATTGTCGTGTTTTGGGTTAATTATAATAATATATTTTCTATAATATATATTAGAAATATATATATTTGTCTTGTTTTAGCTCTTATTTTCCGCTGCTTCTCCACTCTTACCGCACACTCGCTGGTTGTAGGACCATAACAACAGCTAATGTGGCTTTTACTAAATGCCTGGATGAAATTGATGGGATTATTCGTGTTAACAAATTGTTAAAGTTATAGAAATATATTTTAAAGTTAATATCTGACAATAATTTGATATACAAATGATAATGATAAAGTTTTTAAACTCTACCAAGTGGTTGGTAGAGTATATCAGTGACCTTACCTTAGTGAGATGCCCACTAATGTTTCCGAGAATATTATCAAGATTATTACTGACTTTAATTACCGAGTTGCTTAAGGCAGTATTTACTACTTTTTTATTGTTCATTTTCGGAACACAAATTAAAATATTTTTGATGAAATCCGAGCGCTTTCTGACCCTGCATAGACACCAACGCAACTGACATGTTCAAGGCCCAGAAAAGTAATAAGGACATCGTTAATAGTCCATGTGACATCAGTGGTTCAAGCTATGAGAATTATTTTTGTGTGCGCAAAGGAAACAAAAATAATGACTTTATTCAAAATTAATAAATTTGATGCGTTCACGACAGTACTGCGATGCATGTATGTGCATTCCTCTCTGTGCAAACCAGCCGCAGCGCGTCTGGGTTCTACGACAGAATGCCGGCTCCTGCACACACAGCGGAGACTGACACAGAAGAGAAGAATTGTTGAATAAAGTCATTGTTTTTGTTTTCTTCATGCACACAAAAAGTACTCTCTTAGCTTCATAAAATTATGGTTTACAACAGATGTCACACGGACTAATTTTACAGTGTTACCTTTCTGGGCCTTGGACGTTGTAGTTGGCAACGCCGTCTATGGAGGGTTAGAAAGCTCTCGGATTTCATCAAAAATATCTTAATTTGTGTTCCGAAGACGAACAAAGGTCTTAAGGGTTTGGAACGACATGAGGGTGAGTAATTAATGACATAATTTTCATTTTTGGGTAAACTATCCCTTTAAATACATTCTGTTGTTGACTTCTTAACAATTACACGCAAGCTGCCATAATTATAGGTTATAGGTTTGTTTTTCTGTTTAACACCCATAAATGAGTTCCAACTGATTTAGGTCAGAGTGACACATTCCATGTTGTGAGGAGCACATGTACAGACAGACAATCAAGAATGACGTTTAATCTGAGTGTGTTTTAATGTTATCTTTAAATTCAGAAATACTTCCTGTTTAACAGCTTTTAACATGCTTCATTAATTCAGGAGAGAATCTACCTGTGGATTAGCTGCAGCATCTTATTTCCTTGTAATAACAGGTTGTGAAAGGAAACATTCTGTCTGCTGTCAGGTTCATTATTCTGTCCCCTGGCTGTTACTGTGAACTGAGATATAGCATTGCAATGTTACCGAGAATTACAGCACACATCACAGAGGAGAGACACTGCAAACTGTGAGAAGCTAAATTGAGACTCCAGAGACCAACAAAGAAGCAAATGTGATGCGCAAAGTGATGACCATTTTTTTTCTGGCTTGAGTGTAACTGATTGAATTTAAAGATTTTGTAAGTTGTCTCAGCCGAAGATAATACGAGCTTTTAATTTCAGAAAATATGTGAGAAAACCATGGATGATACTTGTTTAGCTGAGAGGAAGATTAACTAAAGTCTAAAATAATTCTTGGCCTGTTTAGTTCCATTTAAATTCAATTTACACCTTTTAAACAGTGTTATTGTAATAAAGATGCTTTACAGAAATAAAAACTGACTACAATCCACAAAAAGACCTAGTGTAACAGATTTAAGAAAAAACTCTTTTAAGCAGGAAAAAGAGTGAACTACCAGCAGGCTGCCTGTGACAAGCCTTGGAGATTGACATATTAAATTTTTTAAAGTTACTCATAAATAATTCAAAATGCAAAAAAGAAAAGAAAGAAAAATTCAACAAGGCACAGTTGGAGGTATGCCCTGGGGTTAAGAGGTATGGTTTCTTACATAAAACTGGAATGGAGAACAGGAAAAGCTGAAATATAAGCAGACACATCTACACGCATGGGCCTGGAATGGGGTGGAGCACATGATCACCACAGAAGAAAGGATCCAGTAGTGATCAGCACGGATGTAATGATCATATGAACTTCTGAAGCTCCATCTAGAGCAATAGTTCTCATCAGTCAAAGGCCACCTACTGAGTGTCAGTACAATAAATTAGGCTAGTTATTAACCACGATAATTCATGATTCCAGAAGTTTCCAGAATTGGATGTTCTTCAATAGTTATTGAAGGATGAAAAAGTAATAGGAGTTCATTTTATTTAGGTTAGATTTAATTACATTATTTTAATGAATTAATACAAATTTATTAACTAACTGTAACTACTTTTAAAGGCACACTATGTAATTTTCGCCGCTAGAGGGCGCGTATTCAAAATAAACAAAGAGACAAAGATGTAGTCTGATGACGCGGTGACTGAGTGTGGAATCATGGGAGTTGTCGTCTTCATCCCCACAGCCGATGCAATCCGACAGGACTCGGGCAGAAATCATGTTCATGGATGAGCTAATGATTTATTAACGTAGTAGAATGAAGCAGGGTGAGGCTAAAAGCCGTCGAAGCGAAACGAGGCCGCTGAACGAGCGTGACACACGACTCGAAAGCAGCGGAGCTTTTATTATGCCACAGTCGACCGCTTCCGCTCCTTCTGGTCGTGCGTGTGTGGGGGGAAAAACAGCGCTGTTTTGTCATATTAGATACATTTGAAAGTTCTGTTATAATGCTACTCTGCGCGGAAATCGAGGGGTTATGACGTCATTGGCAGGCGACACAATGACACTATGGAAACGGTCCGTGTAACTAGATAAAATTGCTTATTTCTCTGGATTTAAACATTCTTCGAAACATTTGGGATAGTGTAAGTACACAAGTCAGCAAAATATATAACACTGTAGTGGTTCTAGTGGTTTTTGGATATTTGAATAAAAAAATCTTACATATTGTGCCTTTAGTTAATCCTGAGGACTTTTGGAAGTTTGGCTCTAGCAAAAATTGGCTTTGGTTAGCTGTTTAAAACTATCTCTTTTCAATTAAAAGATATTCAGAAACATTTTCACATATTTTATGTTCTATACAATAGATTTGAATATGGACCTGATTGGATGAGCAGCTTTTTACTGTTACGCGTCCAATGGGCCTTTTTTGAGTGACTCTTATTGTATGGTACACCAGTAGGTGGCGATAAGTGGTTGTCTTTATGAGTGATTCATTAAAGCAACAGTAAATTGTTTTTTTTTACCTTGAAATATCTATACAACGTATCTATACAACGTATGCTGTTCTGTGTCAGCTGCGTCACACGGATACGCTGTTTTCGTTCAGATCAAATCACAACAATGTAGGAAACAGATCCAGCGTGACGCAGCTGACACAGAACAGCATACACTGTTTACGTCCAGCAGATACTCTCCAAAATGGCGCTGCAGGGTGACACGGAAGAGATGAATTGTTGAATAAAGTTTCTAAAAAAATGTTTGTTTGTTTTTTAGCACAAAAATTATTATGTCCCCTGATGTCACATGGATTATTTTACAGATCTCCTTGCTACGTTTCTGGACTTGGGAACATTTCAGTTTTATTGCTGTCTATGCAGGGTCAGACAGCTCTCAGATTCCATCAAAAATATCTTAATTTGTGTTCCGAAGATGAACGAAGGTCTTATGGGTTTGGAACAAGGGTGAGTAATTAATGACAGAATTTTCATTTTTGGGTGAACTAACCCTTTATCGGACATGCGCACACGGCGGCCATTGTAAGTGCACATGAAGTGTTCCATTTGGGACAGGGCCATAGACGTATCCTTCACTGCCTTTGATATCCAACAATCCTGTGCATTCCATTCCGTGACAGCTGAGCTAAAAATAAAGATGGCGTCTTAGTTGCGGTTGAAGGGGAGTTTATGCATTTTAGTATGTTTTTGAGCAACTTTTTCCACTTTTGATGTAATTTCTTGCAAGAAATTACTATTACAGTAATTAAATGTTCACATAGTTTTCACCAAAATGTGGTATATTTTTTTCACTCTCTTAAATGTAGGGGGCTCCAAAATCGCAAAAATACAGCAAAATACATAGTTGCTTTCCATCATTCACTTAACATATTCATTTAAAACTGACTGATTCAAGAACAAAATGCCACTATGGTTGTGTTGTTAAGAGTCTGTTGTTTCTGATGTGGCTTTGTGACCAAGTAACTAGACAATATTATGCCTAAAATGCAAGTTGCTTCATATTAATTTTTCAATTCTGTTATAAAAGCAGCATCATAGTCTCGTTCTGTTCTGGTTTGAATATCACCACACTTGCTCGTGTGATTTTGCTTAATTATAAAGCTTCTTAACTAGTCAAAGCATTGTACTGCATCGCAGACTTCAGTAGCAATCCTGTATCTGTTGATATTATGAGAATAATGAGCAGTGCAAAAATGCATAACTGTTAACATATGGACTCTGAACACTTGTGAACATCAGTGCAAATTTGCCAGAGACTGCTTTTCTCATTTCAGAAGAGGACAATCTGTTTAATGAGCCATTGCACAATACCAGAGAACTACAATACACAGTAATTGAGACAGTGATCCTGTTTTCAAACGACACGTGTAGTTAGTGAGGCATGACAGCTCAGCAATTGACCAGATAGCTCTTGAAGAAACCCAATGCTCAAGGTCTGGATGGTGTTGAGTCGGTTGAAGGCTTTTAGACCATCAGCGATAAGAAGACATTAAGGTCACAGAGATAATCTATCAACTCTTTTCACTCTTGATTTCAATCCCTCCGAACAGGATTCCACTCAGAGGATGTCATTAACGTTAGCCGCTCTCTATCAGGTGTCTCGTCCAATGAGGCACATTTGGGGACGAGCCAGTGGCCAGATTTGCATTTAAATTGCTTCATAATGATTGTGTTTCAAGACTTCCAGGTTTGGGCATGGATCAGAGCCGGTTCCCCTGCGAAACGACGGCGTTAAAACTAATGTTCACGAGGATACAACTCATATTTTAAACCTCTGTCCCAGCCGTTGGTGCCTAAAGGGCATGTTTTGATTGCATTTCGGTGTTAAAATGGAAAATAAGACAACATTATAATATGATTTAAGATCAGCTATTGCAGTAAAACACCTCAAGGAAACCACTTACACAATTAAGAATTTTATTTGAAACTTATTCAGTGCAAATTTCTGAACAAATGCATTTACACAGATCGAAATGGAATCATGGCTAAAATATACCTTGTCTGTCAAATTCACATTTAATAGGCCTATAACTACAGACTACATGCTGGTTATGAAATGTGCTAGAAAAGGTGGCACAGGAGTCGTTGAACACAGGTGTTCTATTTTAACAGATTCAGAAGCTATGCTAGATATTTTGTGAACATGAAATCATTTGCTTTCTCGATGCAAATTCTTGCTAAAAACTATTAGTTTGATTTGTGCATCTTTTTCAAAGAAAGAAAGTCTTGATGATTTTAAACAAAGCAGACTATTTAGGCATTATTTTAGTGTGCCCCCTTTTGATTTGGCTATATTCAGATTTATAATGCACATTTTTACCAACTAGAAATGAGTCACAGAAATGAGATACGAGTCGCATTATGGCAGTAAAATCGGTTGCAAATTTTGAAACACTAACGTTCAAAAGTTTGGGGTCAGTAAACACATTTATGATTTTTACAAAAGAATTTATTTCAAATAAGTGCCTTATATCCTGCAAAAATGAATCAAGTTTCCACAAAAATAATAAATAGCATAGCTGTTTTCAACATTGATAAGAAATGTTTCTCGTTTCTGCACCAAATTAGCATATTAGAATGATTTCTGAAGGATCATGCGACTGAAAATGGGAGTAATGACTGATGAAAATTTAGCATTACCATAACATTAATAAATTACTGTTTAAAATATATTAAAACGGTTATAAAATTGTATATTTCACAATTTTACTGTAATTACAGTTAAATGAAGCCTTGGTGAGCATAACAGACTTCTTTAAAAGACGTTAAAAACTTACTGATCCCAAACGTTGAATGGTAGTGTATTCCCATACAGTACTTTTTATTTCAGGGGGAAAATATGGTGAAAATATCACCAAAAATAAGTAGAGTGGCAAACTGCAGAAAATAGCCTGATGATATTCAAACACCAAGGGTCAATGTGAAAATGCCAAGAAGCACTGACTCGTGAAAACCGACCTGTGCCACATTTGTGAAGAGGAAAATGTAAGATTGGACATCACACGTCGCTGCTTGGTGTTGAGAGGCAACAATTTCCTTCAGTTACTCAGCACTTTAATTCACAGACAGATTGTCTGGTCTCCCCAGAGCACTGACACTTAGACACAGGCAGCGAGGCTGGACAGTAAAAGCCTCTGCAGACTCGGTCTAAGAGCTGGTTCACCAGACAGAAAACACATATCACTGTACTCAGCCTGTCATGGATGCGCTTCCACTGGGGGCGCCGTGCTGAAGAATGGGCTGCAGTGACAAAATGATATCTGACAGGCCTTCCAATCTCCATTTTGCCCTTCACTCTATAAATGAGCCAGTTATAGCAATAAAAATCAAATCCACTTTATGTGTACATTAGAATTAAAATATTTATTTAAAAAGCCCTTCTGTTTGGAATCTCAGAGGCACGAATTTCATTAAATATATTATAGTAAAAGTACAATATGTGCTGATAATCACTTATAAAATATAATTATGTACATTTATAACATTGATCAAAGATACAAAACAATATGAAATTGTCTGACAATGGACGGACAGTTTGTCTTAATATCCGTTGCTCCTTCATATCAACTGGAGAAGTTTTGTCCACCATAGTGGTGTGTTTGTTTTTCCCCTCATGTTGGAAGCGTATTGTCGTTTTTGTGCTTCTTATTTGGTGCCATCAGGTCCAGATCTCAGTGGGCACCATGGCTTCTTTGGTGCCTACTGAGGGCATGAGGTTCTCCTCACAGAGGAACTCCAGCGGGAACTGGACCAGGAAGCCTCTAATCTTCTTCAGCAGCTCCTGAGCTTTAACAGGGTCCTCTTTATCAAGACCTGATTTGAAGTGGAAGCTCATGAGCTCCTGTTTGTTCCTTACCAGACTTGAGGGCAGACAGCGGAAAACCTGCAATGCCACCACATCAACAGTCCTCAGTTTTATTTGCCACTTACATTGTATTTGGACATTCAGAACAGATGAGAAATTAATTTTAGTATGCTATAGTATGACAATTTTTTGGCAGCTAAAGGACCTAAAGTTGAAGTATTCAAATAACTAAAACTAAATCTGAAAATAATAATAATAAAAAAAAAAAAAACAAAAGCACACAACAAAAGTACTAAAAACTTAAATATAAATTATAATAAAAAAATATATAAAAATTAGGTATAAAAGTTTAATTAAAACACTAATAAAATCTATTTTATATATATATATATATATATATATATATATAAAAAATAATATTTAAGTGCACACAAATGAAAAACTAGTGCTGTCAAACGATTAATCACGATTAATCGCATTCAAAATAAAAGTTTTATTTACATAATATATTTGTGTGTACTGTGTATATTTATTATGTATATATAAACACACACACATACAGTATATATATTGAAAATATTTACATGTATATGTTTAAATTCATATAATTGTTATTATATATAAACATAACATTTGGCTTAAATATATACATGCATGAGTGTTTATTTATATATACATAAATATACACAGTACACACCCATATACTACGTAAACAAAAACTTTTATTTTGGATGCGGTTAATCGCTATTAATCGTTTGACAGCACTACCATAAACCAATTTTGCAGTAATCTATTGTTATGCTAAGCCTAGGTTACATTTGGTATAGAAATATGCAGGTGTATTTGTCACCATTAATATTTTTTTTAATAAAATGCCTGATGATGGAAGGTTATCATGATAAAGTGAGTTGTTTTTACTCAAACCTTACACACACAAAATATTTTTTTTCTTTAAAGTCTTAATAAAATAATTATCAAAATAAATAATTAAAAAAGATATATATTTATTTTATTTTATTCTATTTTATGGAATGGACGACTTGCACCTTTAAGGAGGGAACTAAAGCTTCGTAATGGTGCGTGTGAAACATTTGGTTGTGTGGCTGATGTGTGAGAGGTATTTACTGAAATTGCCAGCCTACAATGGTGGCTCAGAATAAGAATATCTCATTCCATTAAGCCTCATTATTACTGGCCTGCCATGAGACAGCCAAACAACCAACCGAGTCTGAGAGATTCAGCGGTGATTGAGAGCAATACCTATCTGACAAATGACAGAGCAGCACCTCTAAATCATAATTCAAATGCTCCACATAATAAGAAGATGGAAAGTAGCCATCATAAATTCCATTACATGCCCAGGAGCAAGTGAACAAAGACACAAGGAATCACATGCACCTTCTCGTAGATGGTGACGTTCCGACCCGAAATGCTCATCCAGACGTCTTTGTAGAATCCGTTGCTGATGGGGTCACTGACATCAATGGTTGGATCATCAAAGGCACCAAGAATGGTTCTGGTTTATGAAAAACAAAGAGTTTCAGCTGTGACTCAGTTGTTTTGCTAACACTAGGATGCTTGGCTTTCCACCAGATCTTACTTGAAGCACTCCAGTCTGAGCTGCAGAGCAAACTTGCCAGCCTGGTACTTTTGACCATCCATCACTGATGGAGTTGTTTCTGAATCTTCAAAAATTACAGCTACCTCGCTGTCCCTTTTCCCCAGCATGCTGCGGTCGTTGATGTTGGCAGAGCCTGTAAAAGAAAGAAAGAAATTAATTAATTAAAAAGAGACAAGAAAAAGAATAAACAATAATTAGATTTTGTTTAAGGTGATATAACACTAAAGTAGTTTGAAATAAAATATAAATGCCTAGTAGCTTTAAAAGCAAAACAAGTCTGAGCTGTTTCATAGATTACAATAAATAAATAAAAAAACTAAAAGGAAACACACTGGTCATGACTCCCTTAATCTAAAATATCAAGACAAATAATAATCAGAGACAACAAAAGATTTTTTTTTATACTCTGCGATTCAATTTTATTAATTGTTTTATAAGTGATTGGATCTCAAGGCATTTAATTCAATAGCACACAAATCTTCCACCTACAGAATCCGAGATAACTCAATTTCAGTGTGCGGCTAAATGTTCCCGTCAGATCTATGGCTTTCTTCATTTGATTTCTTGTATCTTTCGCAGAAATCTAAAGCTTTATCTGAAATGACACTCGCTTATCTTTTATGAGTTTCTTCCGCTCCTCGTACAAAGTATTATTTGAACTTTTTTTTTTTTTTTTTGCAGGTACGTCTGTTATACTTCTTTCAGAAAACAGAGACATGAAGATAGGTTTTAGCTTTAGCTGCAGAGTAAATGTCAATACTGCACATCTGGTAGTGCAGTCATGTGTAAACTACACAGACAGACCACAACATTTTCCTCATTAAAAATCACATAAATTGGATGCAAAAGTCTGTTGACGTCAATCTAAATATACTATTTTAGGGAAATGAGTGGGCAAATGTGAAAACCAGCTATTTATTTGCCAGGTCAATGATTATGTGTGGCCTCACCGTCTATCCTTCAAAATTACCACAGTCCTCCACAAGGGGGAGTATAAAGCTCTAGACAAAAAGAAATTATGTGCAGTGAGTTGCTTAATTACAGAGAAAATCAGGCATGGGAATGTAACATTGTTAACTCACCAATAATGACAGTGTTGTCATCAGCAATGAGCAGCTTGCTATGAACATAGATGAGCTCAGTCACCAGTCTGCCTTCCAGCTCCGCATGAGTCCTCAGACCACAAATAGAGATGTAGTTCATCCATTGGTCATCCACTGTGGAGAGAATGGGGTGAAAAACAGAATGAACACCAATACCCGAGAAAAAATAAAAGGTGTCTCTTGCCATTTAGACCATTTTAGAAAGACAGAATGTTACCTGAGGGTTTGACAAACTTTTTGTTTCACAAAGCAAAACAAATAGTGAGTTTGACACACTATTTAACCTTGAGATTAAGTTATTAATATTTAATATTTCAATAATTCAACAACACATTTGCATGTTCACGGTTCTCTGATTAATTGTCACATGACATGCACTGTAAAAATGTTCACTTACTTCAACTTAAAACTTAAATTCAGTTGCTGCTCGCAATTTTTAAGTATACCCAAATTGGCTGTAAAAGTCATTTCAACTTAAATTATACAAAAGATTTTTTTTTATACTCTGCGATTCAATTTTATTAATTGTTTTATAAGTGATTGGATCTCAAGGCATTTAATTCAATAGCACACAAATCTTCCACCTACAGAATCCGAGATAACTCAATTTCAGTGTGCGGCTAAATGTTCCCGTCAGATCTATGGCTTTCTTCATTTGATTTCTTGTATCTTTCGCAGAAATCTAAAGCTTTATCTGAAATGACACTCGCTTATCTTTTATGAGTTTGAGTTGAGAAAGTATTATTTGAACTTTTTTTTTTTTTTTTGCAGGTACGTCTGTTATACTTCTTTCAGAAAACAGAGACATGAAGATAGGTTTTAGCTTTAGCTGCAGAGCAAATGTCAATACTGCACATCTGGTAGTGCAGTCATGTGTAAACTACAGACAGACCACAACATTTTCCTCATTAAAAATCACATAAATTGGATGCAAAAGTCTGTTGACGTCAATCTAAATATACTATTTTAGGGAAATGAGTGGGCAAATGTGAAAACCAGCTATTTATTTGCCAGGTCAATGATTATGTGTGGCCTCACCGTCTATCCTTCAAAATTACCAATTATTTGAACTTTTTTTTTTTTTTTTTGCAGGTACGTCTGTTATACTTCTTTCAGAAAACAGAGACATGAAGATAGGTTTTAGCTTTAGCTGCAGAGTAAATGTCAATACTGCACATCTGGTAGTGCAGTCATGTGTAAACTACACAGACAGACCACAACATTTTCCTCATTAAAAATCACATAAATTGGATGCAAAAGTCTGTTGACGTCAATCTAAATATACTATTTTAGGGAAATGAGTGGGCAAATGTGAAAACCAGCTATTTATTTGCCAGGTCAATGATTATGTGTGGCCTCACCGTCTATCCTTCAAAATTACCACAGTCCTCCACAAGGGGGAGTATAAAGCTCTAGACAAAAAGAAATTATGTGCAGTGAGTTGCTTAATTACAGAGAAAATCAGGCATGGGAATGTAACATTGTTAACTCACCAATAATGACAGTGTTGTCATCAGCAATGAGCAGCTTGCTATGAACATAGATGAGCTCAGTCACCAGTCTGCCTTCCAGCTCCGCATGAGTCCTCAGACCACAAATAGAGATGTAGTTCATCCATTGGTCATCCACTGTGGAGAGAATGGGGTGAAAAACAGAATGAACACCAATACCCGAGAAAAAATAAAAGGTGTCTCTTGCCATTTAGACCATTTTAGAAAGACAGAATGTTACCTGAGGGTTTGACAAACTTTTTGTTTCACAAAGCAAAACAAATAGTGAGTTTGACACACTATTTAACCTTGAGATTAAGTTATTAATATTTAATATTTCAATAATTCAACAACACATTTGCATGTTCACGGTTCTCTGATTAATTGTCACATGACATGCACTGTAAAAATGTTCACTTACTTCAACTTAAAACTTAAATTCAGTTGCTGCTCGCAATTTTTAAGTATACCCAAATTGGCTGTAAAAGTCATTTCAACTTAAATTATAAATGGGCTTGTGTTGAAATTGTGTTGGAATATCATATAACTTAAAAAATGTTGAAAATGGTCAATTAAAGTACATTGACGTAATGAGAGTGTGTTACCATTGAAATTATTTTTACAGTGTGCATGTCACTAAATAAAATTTCATTTTTTAAGTACATTTTGTTTTGATTTTAAATGTTAAATTATGTATTTCAATTTTCATTTTTAAGATTTCATTCATTATCTTTTCAGTAACTCACAAACCCTCATATGTATGTTTACTATTATCATCACTTCATCATCTCCCAATAAAAATCTTTAAACTTCCTATATTATAAACAATTTTAAATAATTGTATTTTCTTTCTCTCTGTATTCAGCCACTTGTTCTTGTTCTATAATGTTGCATTTTTGTTTAAGTTTTGCAAATAAATTAACTAAGAAAGAGAAAGAGAGAAAGAGAAAGAGAAAGAGAGAAAGAAAGAAAGAAAGAAAGAAAGAAAGAAAGAAAGAAAGAAAGAAAGAAAGAAAGAAAGAAAGAAAGAAAGAAAGAAAGAAAGAAAGAAAGAAAGAAAGAAAGAAAGAAAGAAAGAAAGAAAGAAAGCATTTTAAATAATTGTATTTTCTTTCTCTCTGTATTCAGCCACTTGTTCTTGTTCTATAATGTTGCATTTTTGTTTAAGTTTTGCAAATAAATTAACTAAGAAAGAAAGAGAAAGAGAGAAAGAGAAAGAGAGAAAGAGAAAGAAAGAAAGAAAGAAAGAAAGAAAGAAAACAATGAAGGCCAACACTAAACGGGTTGGGTGTTCTTCCACTATAAATCCTTCATAAGTCAGTGTAAATTTACAAGTTAAGTGCAACAGCTTCATAAATTTCACCTCAACCCATTATTGGTGCAAGGACACAATCAATTACAAGAAGTTCTACTGGTGTCATCCACTGTATGTAACTATTTAGCACATTTTGAAACTCATTTACATTTTGAAAATTGTGTTCGCTTGTCTTATATGTTGCAATGTTGTGGTAAACCACAGAAGAGAACTGATTACCACCACAGAGTCAGGTTCACATTAAATTATGTCACAATCACGTCAGCTTACCGTTCCATCCCCAACATCTGACACGTACAGAGAGAGAAAGAGAAAGAAGAGGGATGGGAACACTCAGACTTACTTTCTTTCTTCAGCTGAGCGATTATGGAGTACTCTCCTCTGTTCATGGTCCTACAAAAGCAGACATTCAGGCCATGATTACATGTGTTTTCAAACGCAATCGCAGAGTTATGACAGCTCATTGGGTTCTCTCAATAACTTAACTCATTATTATTCTCTAGGTTACCACTGTATCTACCAAAAGCAAGCTTATAAACCACTAAACCTGTCTTGCCATGTAAAATGTGTCAGGGAGCTGCAGAAAAGGACATTTACTGGCAAAAAACCCCAATAAATGAATAAATAAACCTTGCAGCAGTTTTCCATGTTTACTGTGACACTGAAGCACTGCTTATTTCCATTTATTTTCCAGACGAGTGAAACAAGCATTTAACACTTGGCTGTGCCTCTTACGTGTGTAATGGAATGAATTGGTAAGCTGGCATTGGAAAACAAAGGCGCACTGTCTAACACGGGTCATTATCCTCACATCAGCGACATTTACAATTTTCTTTGACAAATTCCTGCTTTCATCCAAATGATATGCACAGAGCATGATCGGAAGGTTCTCGTGGAGATGATGATCATGCCTTTCTGATCGTGAGTTGAAAGAAGCTGTTTAGCGTGTTGTCAGACTCATTAAAGCTTAATCAGGGGAGGAGAGGAGAGAATGTGCCCGAGTTCACTAAAGAGGAAGCACTAACTGCGTCACTGGGAAACCAACTACTGCTGTGAACTCATGAATGACACTGCAGAAACAGAAACAGCCGTGACATGCTTGGATTTCAACTTGAAAACAACACCGACCACATTTACCTGTTTAAATGTTAATAAATGTTCCTGGACTGTGAATGATTTCTCAGTAAATGCTACTAAGAAAGAAAACAAGCCAATGTAATGCAAGAGCATCGTCGTTCACTGAAACTATATTTTCTGCAAATCAAAAAAATAATGTTAGGCAAATTAATTATAGTATAACATATTCCACATCGACATGGCCCAAACAAATTATCATGAAAGCAATCAAGTTCTCCCATAAAGTACATTACCTTTTTCTTTCTTTTATTTATTTTTGTCTTCAACTATAAAAAAACTACACAATGTAAGTTTTTTTTAATGTTCCTAAAAGTTTTTTGAAGTTTCTTATGCTCACCAAGGCTGCATTTATTTGATCAACAATACCGTCAAAAACAGTAAGATTGTGAAATATACATTTCAAATAACTTTTCAATTTGAATATATTTTAAAATGTAATTAATTCCTCTGTTGGCAAAGCTGAATTTGCAGCATCTTTACTGCAGTCTTCAGTGTCACGTGACCCTTTCGAAATCATTCTAATATGCTGATTTGCTGCCCAAGTAACATTGCTTATTATCATCATCATCAATGTTAGATCTGTGATATTTTTTTCCCTAAGATTTTTTGATGAATAGAAATGTCAAAAGTATAGCATTTATTTGAAACTGAACTTTTTGAGTCATTATAGTCTTACTGTAACTGTTGATGTCACGGACTAAATTGCACTGAAAATATCGCAGTCTTTTCAAACCTTTGCAGAAAAACACCACTTGAAGTCTACCTTCAAAAGTGGCTTTAAATATTAAATATTTAAATACGATAACACCCAACACCCAGACTTTTGTAACTGACATCAGACAGATCAGATGAATGGACAAGATAAGATTTCATGTGCTTTTTTTCGCCCTTTCCATATTTTTATGCTGTTGTCTGCAACGTTCCTAAGTGTTCAAATTTTGAGACTGCCCTCAGAAAAAAAAATCATCATTAATAGTAAAACATATATTGCTAAAGTCTCATGCATGGCAAACTTATGCAGGTTTGCACCATTACCATCACAACCAATGAGGACTTGCTAGCAAAAGCGAATGCAGGTTGTACAGCCAAAAAAACGATTAGATCTGGGCAGATTTTTTTGAACAGTCAATCTGATTTTACAATAATAAATAATCCCCTGCAGTGAAAACAAATTAATCTCTGCATGAAATGAGCTATTTAATTAAACATGCCTCACCCGGTCTAAAATTAACTACTTTTTTACTTTTTATACTGCAAAATAATAATAATAATAATAAAAAAATTATTCATTTGGGATCACAATCTCATTCTATTTTTTTGAGTGCCAAACTCTGTATGTGAGACTCAGGTGGTCTGATTTGTACTGTCTGACCTGAGCTTCCCTTTTATTTTGCTCAAAGACACGTGTACAGCAACGGATTCATTCCTACCTGTAGTTGAAATGCATAACAGCCTGGAGTGCATTTCCTCCTCCTGTGGAAATGTCTCCCTCGAATCCAGGCAGCAGGGGAGTCACCACATACACACGGAATGGCTTCTTCTCTCTGTGACACATTACAGCAAACATCAATCCGATAAATCCATGTAAATACGCACATGCTTATTCTTAAATCAAATATCCTCACTTCCATTACAATTAAATGGCAAAACATCCTTTCCAACCCATTTCTCTTTAGTGGCATTTCCTTTTGTCTCATTCTGTGTGCTGCCTCCATGATTATAAAGCCATTACGAATGGCTCTTCTCCCAGAGAGCTCTTTAAGCACATGCCAGCATTGTTACAGCACAAACAACAGTGCAGTATTTCAGTATTGGGGGCAATGCCTGGAATAACTAAATGAAGAGTGACACGTCCACAGCCCATGTCTGGCTCACATCAGTGCCATGGCAGGTGCTGGCTTCTCATTAGCCATCAGTGTGAGCTAAAGACAGGCCTGTCTCTGCAGCTGAGCCTGTGTGTATGACAGCAGCAGAGAGAGACTTGGGTCTCCTGTAAATCACATACTTCACAAGGAACTGCAGGACTGCATTAGTATGGGAGAAGGTGGTAAATTACTGTTGATTTTATTAAAGAAGCGAAGCTCTACTAATATGTTTGGGTGATATGGATATATACAGAAAGGATGGGATTGTTTGCATGTGTTGAAATGCATGCACAGGGGTGTCATATTATTTTTGAGGGAGTAAGATGAGACTTGAGCAAAGGATTAAAAAAAAAATTATACATGATAATCCGGTTATACTGTACAAATTGTGTTAAACATGTTACGGGGCAAAATTCCAAACAATTCTAACAATTTAAAGCTGATAATAAAATAAAATAAAAAAATAAAACGGTCCAATTAATGGCAATGATCAGCAATCAGTGTTAATGCATTAGGATTCTCTCACTTACTTGTGAGCTCTGATAATTCGCTCAATAATGGCGTCGCCAATCTTGTTGTAAACATGTTTGTTATCGGCACAGCTGATGAAGAACTGGTTCTGAAACAAAACAATGAAACAAGAACAATCAGTTTAGTTCTTCAGGTATGTTACAGAGGTGAACACGTTTTACTTCTGATAGGCTACAGTACATTTCCACAGAAAAATATGGTTATTTAAGTTCTCGTATTACTATAAGTTCTCTTCAAATACATTTCCAATTGTATAGATTTTATTTGTTTGTTTTTACTTTGTGAACATCCAAGTCATGGTTCTTCTAGAATTTCCACTGAATCATTCTTGGCATCTCCCCTGATATGCTCTGATAACCACAGCTGCATGTCATTTATCAATAATATGAAGCAACTGAAATGTCAACGGTGTTTTATAACTTATTACACATTTCGCATCTGAACTACTAAATAGCTGTCAGCACATTTGAATCATATCACTGAACGCTGACAGACAAAGTAAAAGTGGGGGATTGTGTACCTCAATGTAGATGAAGTGCTTGCTCTTGGCAATGACCTGAATATAGGCATTATGAATGGACTCCTCATGGTGCTTGATTCCCGCCGACCAGTCTGCAGCTGACCGCAGAACCTGAGAGACCATTTACATTTATAGCCATTTTTATAGGCATTTATGGCGAAGTTACTTAGTGTGCATGCAAGGTATCCATTTATCTAACAGTTACAGCTACAGCCATTAATGCGTTCTCACCTGGACTTTGGTTTGGACACAGTCTGGCACTTCGTACTTTAGATCAATGGCAGTGCTGTGAGATTTGGGTAGGAGAAATGGGTAGGAGAGTGATCTGTACTTTGGCTTCATTATCTAAAGGAGAAAAAAAAATGTTAATAATGCTTCTTAAAAATGTCACAGCTTAAGGTAAAATTCAAGAAACACACAGAAGAAAATTCAAAAGCTTGTCAAACATAAGTTTAAAATGTTCTCACCTTGGTGAAGTTCCAGCGCTGTATAAAATGCCTGGCCACATCTCTGGCTGCTTTCCCATGCACCACTGAGGAGATGTCATGCCAGGGCATTCTGGGGGTTGTGTACCTGTCAATAAAATCTATAGTCGAGCACATTGTTAAAAAGGAGGATAGTAAACATCTGAAATGCATCGAAAAGACTGCGTTTAATAACACAATTAACCTTGGACTACCTGGATTAATGATCATTGAAATGAAGAAAACAAAAAGCGGCCAGGCAGTAAAACGTGTGGCTCACCATCAAAAGGCTTGTCCAGCCGAACCCAGTCTTTGTAGACAAAGTTGCAGTAGTCTTTGCCGTGCCAAAAGCGTGTGTTTCCCATCAGCTCTCCCCCTCCGGTCTGAAGACTGTGCATTGAGCCACTCTCTGAACACACAAGACATACAAAACAGCTATATAACTCGAAAGATCTTTTAAAATAAATTGACTTGTGAGTTACTTTCAAATCTACTAATTCTTTTTTCATGAAAGGTGTAACCACAAGCATACTATAGACAAATACACACAATATGTAAAATAATAAAGGCTACATAGAATAGAATATATATGATTACACGTTCAAAAGTGCATGATGAATGATTAAATTGTTTATATATATATATATATATCTGGATTACATAATCATATTCCAAAAAATTAAAGTACCTGTAATTAGATTAAATGACATTTTAAAATACTCGTTATCAGATTACAGTTACTTTCCTTTCTAAAATGCCTACATGACATGCAGGTAAACAAATTGAATTGAATTTCTAATAAGTGTTTCGTTTTGATTGATGATATTTTAAAATGCTTTATTTTAATTTGACATTTTTATGACTAAATTAACTCACAAACCCCCTGCAGTTCCTTCACAAACCCCAGTTTGGGAAACCCTGACATAATGTTATGCTTAAGACTGACTGACATTGACAAGTAACAGTAAATGGGGCAAAAAGGTAAAAAATTCTCTAATCCAGATAGTCTATAACTGAATTTCAGTATTTTGTGATAACTGGATTAAGAAAATTGTAAACTGGGTGAAGTGAAAAAAATATATAATTAAAAATGATATATACAGTACTGTGCAAAAGTCCATTTTCACAACAACAACAACAAAAAGTTTTAAGCCAGTTATTTCTATCTTTTGCTGTAGTGTGTCAGCAGGAAATAACAATTTGCATTTCCAAATATTTCATTTGACACTAATTGTAATAAACCAGTGATTTTTATATGCACAAGGACAGAGCTGAGTAGTAACTGATTACATGTAATCTGGATTACATAATCATATTCCAAAAAATTTAAGTACCTGTAATTAGATTAAATGACATTTTAAAATACTCGTTATCAGATTACAGTTACTTTTTTATTGATTACATATATTTTCCTTTCTAAAATTCCTACATGACATGCAGGTAAACAAATTGAATTGAATTTCTAATAAGTGTTTCGTTTTGATTGATGATATTTTAAAATGCTTTATTTTAATTTGACATTTTTATGACTAAATTAACTCACAATCCCCCTGCAGTTCCTTCACAAACCCCAGTTTGGGAAACCCTGACATAATGTTATGCTTAATTCACTTTATGTTGTTAATAACATCTAATGGAATATATTTTATTTGCATTTTAATATCAAAATTGTACAATATCATCCCATTTAAATTAATGTGACAGAAGTTAATTGATCATTAAAATCTATTTTCAAAGCAATTTTTAATTTTTTTAATTCAAATCTGTCATTTGTAATTTACAGGTGAAACAAGCGGGTTGCCAAAAAAATTTGGGATGTGGATCTGAACACCTATAAGCAAAAAAAATGACAGTCCAGTCCAATCCAATCCCATATACAGTATTATAACTATTGTAAATTGAAAAAAAATGTGACCAGTACTTGGAAGAAAGTTAGACGACATGAGGGAGTGTAAACAATGACACTGTTAATTTGTCAGTGAACTATCCCTTTAAGAATCCTTTTTTTAGTTGTTAAGGTTAAAGAGGAATTAGTCATCAGCAGACTGTCATAAATAAACCAAACACAAATTGTATTGTGGAATCAATTTCAGTTGGGTCAGGAAAGAGTCTCTTACTGGTTGTGCTGTCGATGCTACTGATGCTGTCAGCATGATGAAGGCCTCGTTGGATGTGATGGTACAGACTGAAACGTGTTTTGCGAGTGCGGCCAATGCCTTTTAGTTTGGGCAGGTCCACTGAGTCACCAGTCATCGACCGGCTGCTGTTTCCACTGGTGGACACTTTTTTCCTGGGTGTGGATGAATCCAGTCCCTGAGTCCCAAAACAGACATAATTCCACTTCATTATAACTGGCAGAAACATGAAATCCCAGTCTATAATTGCAAACTTCAAAGCCAAATGGTGCATCATCCATGGGTGTGGCACAATTAATGTAGTATGTCTCGAACCTGCTCCATGGCCTGAGCGACAGAGCGTGTTACACTTCCCACGTCTGTCAGTCGGTGCTCACTGTCATCCCAGCGGCCATACGCAAGGTCAATTCCCCCAACGAAAGCAACTGATTGGTCGATGACTACAATCTTCTCGTGATGTGCCCATAAGTAGACAGAAGAAGACACGTGATCAGGGTGCCTCATCACCTGTTAAGAGAGAGGAACAGTTACAATCGCATAAGACGTCACATAAGATGCAAAAGCACGTCAATCACACATAGCTTACCTTAATATTTGGGTGAAGATGAATTAATGTTCTTTTGCTGTATTCACTGTTGATGCCAAGTGCCAACTCCAATTCCTTATACAGCATAACAAAGATCCTCACTCCTTGTTGCTAAAATAAACAAGTAAATACATACATACATAACTTAAATAAGTAAATAAAATCAGTAAATAAGTTAATAATTAAGTGAAAAACAAGCAAATAAGCAAATTAAAGTAAACATAGTAACTACATACTGCAAGTAAATCAGTAACTAAAATAAGTAAAACAATAGATTTAAAATTAGTAAATTAAATAAATAACCTTACTTTGAACCTGAATATGTGTCTGTATATCCCACTTAATATTCATGTTAAATTATAAGCATGGCACCAGGGACAAATGCACTTGAATAACATTCAGGGGACTTACAGCCTTGCGCTTCAAAATGCAGTCGAGCCTCCAGCGATTGCCTTCCACTACAGGCCTCTTCAGGAAGATCTCAGGGCTCAGCCTGCACATTACAAATACAATCATATAGCAGATACAGCATACCACAAGCACACCGATTAAATTAAAATGGACAACTTAATTTCTTGATACACATCCTGGTCTTACTGTGAACATTATTATAAATTGAAAAAAAAAACCTTATACGTTAGACTATCCGGGACTTGTCATAACACTTATATATTGTTGCTCTTTTGCTGTTTTGATTGCTTCTACAGTGCGTGCATAATTATTAGGAGACTCCAGGTAGGTTGCAGTTTTGGAAAATGGTGGCACTGGAGACTAAAGGATTCCTGATGGTTTCACACCTAATTCTTTGTGTCTTTCTTCTCCACCTGTTTTTTTCTGACCGTGCAAATTGCAAATTCTAATATTGCATCCTTCTCATGGGCATTCAATAATTTTTGACTTTCAGTCGGAGTTAAATCTCTTTTTTGGCTCATTTTATCTGTAAAGGAAAACCTGCTTAATAATTATGCACACCTGAATATAAGGAGTTTTTCACTTCCAGCCTTCATGGACAATTATATAATCCCTTATAAATGATTAAATACAAATTTAATAGTAGTTATTAAGATCGACGTGGCTTGGAATTGGTAAAATGTGCTTGGGGGAAAAAAAAGAATATTAACTTGCCTAATAATTATGCACGCACTGTACTGTAAGTCGCTTTGGATAAAAGCATCTGCTAAATGATTAAATGTAAGTAAATAAATAGATTAAAAAAAAAAATTAATAAAAGTGAAATAATATTTTATCTATATTATCTGCCGTTTAAGTTTCAACCAGTAGGCATGAAGTGTAGGAAAGGAATTCAGATATGACATTTTGATTCTAAATGCCATTAAAAAGGCTTTCATGTGGGTTTACATGAAATGAATGTTTGATATTTCATATTCTACACGTACAACTACATCAAAAATACATTAATGTATGCAGTGATTGCTCATATAACCACCCACTCTCTCACACACTGAGGATCTATTCGAGGGGAGATATTTCTGAAATAAGGAGGGCTAAAACTCAACACCTGTGAAGTGAGAGATACTGGTCTTGCTGTATAACATACACCTCCCACTCTGAGCCCCTGATCCACTGCACGACCGCAACTCCACTACAGCGCATTACCAAACAATGAGAAACGAACACAAAAGAACATTTCATATCAGATTAAAGAGTAAATTTTTTCATTTAAATAAGATCATACTAAAATCCGGCCTTGCTTTAAGTCGATGTTTGACAGATGTGTAGCTCTTTCTTGTACTACCAGTAGGTTTTGTTGTGCATCCCCACTTCACACCAAACGGAAACTTAACCGCTATACTTTACCATTTAAAACTTATAGAAAGAACTAGTTCAAAGTACTTAAAAGTAGTTAGTAGATAAAGTGATTTTTTTTTTCCTTTGATCATGTTTTGTCTCACTTAAATGATGTCATGTCATCTCTGCTTTTTCTTTTCACAGCTGGGGCCCGTTCTTCGTATGTCGCTAACTCAGTTAGCTGGATTTGATTGTTGATGATTTGGCATGATCTTGGATTGTTTGGTTCCTCGAAGCTCATCCTGGAGTTGCTGTCATAGCAACAGGTCCGTAAGCTTAAACCTGCTCGGGAGCATGCTTATTTGGGATGGATGGATGGATGGATGGATGGATGGAGGGAGGGATGGATGGATGGATGGATGGATGGATGGATGGATGGAGGGATGGATGGATGGATGGATGGATGGATGGATGGATGGATGGATGGATGGATGGATGGATGGATGGATGGATGGATGGATGGATGGATGGATGGATGGATGGATGGATGGATGGATGGATGGATGGATGGATGGATGGATGGATGGATGGATGGATGGATGGATGGATGGATGGATGGAGGGAGGGAGGGAGGGAGGGATGGATTTATATAGCGCTTTATTGTGTATTGTTGTACACCCAAAGCGCTTTTACAATCATATGGGGGGTCTCTCCTCAACCACCACCAGTGTGCAGCATCCACTTGGATGATATTGCATCTTCTTAAGCAGAATTGATACTTAAAATCTGTCCGCTACTTTATTACAAGAGTACCCTACTAATCCAGGGACAATAATTTTAAATAATAATAATCATTTAAAAATTAATTTAAAGATAATATAATAATGTTGTGTAGTCTTTAATAGGCTACTATAGACACAACCAGTTTTACTCACTGAAAGATTTATTCGTCATAAAATTATTACTTCATAATTGTATTCGAGTCTTACACACATGCTATACAGAGATATATATGTATCTATATGTAGAGTCGTGCATTAATTTGAGTGATGACAGCTGAGTGGCTTGATGGAGCTCAGGAGATGCAGATAACATGATCTTGACCCTTAAGAAACTTTAAATAATGCTGTCACGTAACAAATCTGTTCAAATATAAAATTAAATTAATTGCTAATTGGTACATTGAAATAAAAATTTAAAGCCTGTACAAATATTAGAAATCGTGAATGTAAATAATTGGGAATAATGTAAAGAATTAAAATAAAATAAAAACAGTGCACATTTCATTTATCTATTATAAAATGTATGTAGTTTTGTTCGCTTGGCTGTTTCCTTATAAAAGTCCAGAAATTGGTCAAGTTTTTCGTCAGGTGTCTTTTTTAATTATATGATGTCATTACGTTGCTGTCTTGCCGCCAGCCAATAGCTGGATTGTTGATCGTGGTTTCGAGTATCGATACATAGCCCCTTTTAAACCAACCCATGAACCATCAATTATCTCAGATAACTCAATCCAGCCATACTAATCATCAACAACAGCTGCGTTCGAAGACCCGAATTAGCCAGATTCTGATTAGCGCGATGATATAATCTTGGATGTGACATTTCATCTCGGATGTAATAAGCGACGTACGAAGAACGGGCCCCTGATATACATACATGCACTATTTATAGGTTGATTTCCCAGAAAAATGTAAACACTGTGGAGCTATCAAAACATTGCTCTGTTTGTAGAAGCAATCTGTCCAGTCTGTGATAGCAACATTGGCTCAAGCAATAGTGTGAGCTGGGCTGAGACTGTTTGTCTGTCTGAACATGTTTTCTTGTAGGAGGGTAAACAGTGAGCACATACCACCAGTCCGTGATGAAGATCTCCTCTTTGGCATCCTCCAGAGCATTTGCGACATCCTCCATGTAGGTTTTGCCATTCACATACCTGAACATTAATTTTTTAGTTGTCAGATATTACAGAGTAGAAGATCTCTTAGATTAAACAAGAAGACCACCATTAAATATACCATTTAGAGGGTATGTTCTCCTCCTCTCTGGCGAATGATCCAAAGCGATGTGCCCTTAAAAAGGCCTTGCCATGTTTCCGGACAAAGCTTTCAATGGCCTGACCCCACCACCGTGCATGTCTATAACTAGTGAATTTCAGCACTAGTTTCCT
The DNA here is from genome assembly GCF_001515645.1 of Sinocyclocheilus grahami. Taxonomy (NCBI): domain Eukaryota; kingdom Metazoa; phylum Chordata; class Actinopteri; order Cypriniformes; family Cyprinidae; genus Sinocyclocheilus; species Sinocyclocheilus grahami. The sequence goes on from NW_015505184.1 coordinate 4,696,004, forward strand.
GCACAAGACATAAAAAGAAATTGTCTACAAACCGAGAGAGAGACATTTATAAGTGACAATACGCTCGAAGGAATAGCTTACTGAAAAATTAAATTCTGCTGAAAATGTATTCACCTTCAGGCCATCCAAGATGTAGAGTTTGTTTGTTCATCAAAAGAGATACTGAGAAGTGCACCATTATATCACTTGCTCACCAATGGATCCTTTGCAGTGAATGGGTGCCGAATGAGAGTTCGAACAACTGATAAAAGCACCTTTATATCTGACAAGTAATCTAGTCCAACAATTAAAGTCTTGGGAAGCACAAAGCTTGCAAGAAACCAATCCAACATTAACTAAGGGTTGTTTTAACTTTAAACTGCTGCTTCTGGCCAAATTACAAGTCTATAATCCCTAATAAGGCTCCTCCATTGAAAATGCCCATCCCTGTTCTTTCACATAAAAATCCACCAGCAGATTTGTTTAAAGCTGTTTTGGACTGTTTCCCCTTGTAAATGGTGCTTGATTTGTGCATATTTCTCCCCTGATTCAGTCAAGATGACCGTTTCACTGTAGAAATCAATATTATGGAGAGAGGATGCGTATATTAGATGGACACAAAGGTTTGACATGCCTTAAAGGGTTAGTTCACCCAAAAATGAAAATTAGCCCACAAATTATTCACCCTCAAGTCATCCTAGGTGTATATGACTTTCTTCTTTCAGATGAATCCAGTTGGAGTTATATTAAAAATTGTTTTTTATCTTTCAAACGGTTTAATGCCACTCACTTTTTTTTAATGGATGGGCACTTTTTATTTAACTTCTTTTGGACTGATGCATGCAACACCCGCTGAGTGGCATTAAACCATTTGAAAGATCAAAGACCATTTTTAATATAACTCCGACTGGATTCGTCTGAAAGAAGAAAGTCATATACACCTAGAATGACTTGAGAGTGAGTAATTTGTGGGCTAATTTTCATTTTTGGTTGAACTAACCCTTTAATGATGTTTTTTTTTCTTTTTTTCTTACAAACATACAGCTTTTCACTTCACAAGACATTAATTAATGTACTGGAGTCATGTGGATTATTGTGATGTTTTTATCAGCTGTTAGACTCACATTCTGACGGCACCCATTCACTGCAGATGATCTATTGGTGGAGGATCAAAAGTTGTGTAATTTCTCCAAATCTGTTCCAAAGAAGAAACTGATCTACATCTTGTAAATTTTCAGCGATTTTAAATTTTTTGGTTACCAATATATTTTAGCGAACACACCTGGACAAGTTCTCTATCCTCACTCCATGCTTGGTCTCTGTGTATTTGGAGTCCATTTTGATACTGAACTCATTGTCCACCAGCAGGACAAATGAAATGGCACCTGTGTCTGGCTTCATGTACAGCAGAAAAGAGTCCTTCACAATAAGCCACCTAAACAAAGAGCACAAAAGACTTCATCATTAGACTCCATCACAACCATGAGGTCAAAGTATGCTTTTCTAAAGCGTTATTATACAGACAGCAGTGAAAGGCAGTGATAGTGTCGGTTTAACCAGAGAATGAAAGTAGCACGATATCAGTGGAGCAGAGATAAACAGCTCGCTAGACTCAAAGAAACTGTACGGTGTGTGTGCATGGCTGTCCGCTCTATCTGAACTGTGCATTTTCACAGATAACACTGCTTTAAAGAGTCAAATGTTAAAGCTCAAAGTGAAGAGCACAGCCTCACTGCATGAATGCATTTAATCAGCTTTTGTGGTTTACTTGAGGAATTGGGCAATAGATTTTGTGTTTTATGAATAATTACCTCTTGGACCAGCGGTAGCAGACTTCATTGTGGCCACAGCAGTTCATGCCTGGGATACGGTGACCTCCTGACCTTTTATAAACGATGCCTTCTCTGAAAGATACAGGTTTGTATGAGCAAAAGTGAATCTCATGAAGCCCATTAAAACATGTCTGTGTCATATGTCAGATAAGAAATGAGATAATAGATTATAAAGTATGTTGCGTAAAATTAAGCACATTTTTAGGACCATGACATTTATTCCATCATAACATTTTCACGACAAACATATCCCCTCCCAATTTTCCATGACCTTTAGGGTATTTATACGTTATGGGAGTATTTGTCATACTGAATTCAAACAAAATTGCATCACAGTACATTTTTAATGATATATAGTTGTAGGATCTATGTCTCACAACAGACCCACCTACATGATGGAGACACACAGCAAACCCTCACATTCCATTGAGACAAATCGAATAACTCCTATCCAACAGATGCAGTCGTAAAACTCATGCAGGGTCAGTGAAAGGGATACCTCATGTCCATTGGACACATAAATTGCTAAAATCCGATCAACAA